>NC_068361.1:3844639-4137139 GCF_020536995.1 Dreissena polymorpha | reverse complement strand
TTAAAATAGGAAGAATTACAACACATTGTAAAATGTGTTATAAGAATGTATTATCAATTTCATTTAACATTAAAACAAAAATATTTATATTTGTATTTTACTGCATAATATATATCACACTGTATACTCATTAGGTTGCCAATGAGCATTTGTATACTTACACACTTAGGTAAGGGGTTCGTAACTCAGAATTAAGGGTTACGTAGTAATCGGTTAATTGGGAACGTTTTATGTTAGTTGATATTGCATTAAATGGTTTAAATAACCTTAACACGCAGTGTACTAAATACAATTTGCTTTTGTAAATTAATCTTATTAGATAAAAAAGCTGGGACAAACATTATTCAGTTATCTATATACTCTGATTATATCTATCATTATATTATATCGAGCATAATATCTTGTTTCGAGCCAGGGTCAATTACCTGCTAGTCAGTAATCAATGTAGGCTCAAATATGATTAAACCCTACAAAGTTCTCTGAATGTTAAACATTTTTCATAGTATTTTCGGTAAAAATCGGTACTAACGTCGACTCTACATGTCCGAAAAGAGCTTTTATTCATGTAGAAAATGTTTATTTGAATGATTTCACATTGATTGTTTCACATGTAAGGTTTTTGCATATGCCTATATGCCTCATACGGATAGTTGCATATAATAAATACACTCTTAAATATACAATTCCTGTAGCCAACAGTATGCATTAAGACATTTTCAAAACTGGCCCGAATTCTACTAAAACAACATAAACACACGCAGCCATTTCTTAAACTGGTTGAGCGATTGTCAAGCAAATTTCCTCGATTAAATTGTGTGTGTTTATGTTATAGTCTTAGAAAGACTGTTTATTTGTTTTATGATATCCTTCATAACCGATAATCGTTTGATATTCTATTATTATATTATTCCTGTTTGAGTACATGTTATAATTATGTGTATTAATAAAATTATTGAAAACACACTGATTTATGCACAAACAGAAATGTGTTCGTGGTTATTTTATTGGTCCCACGATTTTTCGATGTTAGTGGTTGTCTACGGAGTGATTTTGACTGCAATGTATTTATGTATGAATCTGATGTGTTGCTTACAAAACGATATCATCAAAGTTGTGTTAATTCTCCAGCAAAGTATAACACACTAACACACAATTTTATGCTATATTAAAACATGTTCAAAGAACAATATTGACTTGTTCTTGATTTCTTATACATGGTTGCGTCTGCTTAACCCATTTATGCCTAGTGGACTCTCCCGTCCTTCTAATTTGGATCAATTTATTTCCAAAATTAAGAATGTCTAGTATATTTATTTCTATATTTAGAATATTTCTTACAGAAATTCCTTTGAGCAAACAGCGCAGACCCTGATGAGACGCTGCATCATGCGGCGTCTCATCTGGGTCTACGCTGTGTGCCAATGCCCTTTTTATAGACGCTAGGCATAAATGGGTTAAATGTTACTTATTTTGTTCAGTTTGTTGGCAAATCATTCAGGCGTTTATATGAATTGTTTTCATACTTTAATTTTTATTTTTAAGTACAAACGGTCAATGGTTATGCGTTTAAAACAATGACAAATATCATAGCTCACTTGAAAAAAAAACGATACAAAGCCTAAGACTGCTTAAGATCTATTTTACTCGTCCTTCTCTCTTACTATGTCTTACGGATGCGAGAAGTTTTTGTTTCAAATCACACTCATTGGTAAGAATTCATATTAAATATTGCAAAATGATTTTTTCATAAAATTAATATTAAACACTTGCCTTTTTACCAATTTTTCACAATATGGAAATATAACAATACATTAACTGACAAAAATTAATACAACAAAACATTAAAATTGCTTTTAAATTGGGGATAATGGCCGAGCATGGTTATCATATTGTATTGGAAATCAAATCAAAACCGTACGATAACATGGAACTAAATATGTTTCCAATTTTATGACTGGGCTATTACATTTCGAAGATAATGATTTGACATAGATAGGTCCCTGAATTATTCGAAACCATACCAGCAATTATAAAGTTAGATTATCCGGACGCGCAAACTCGAAACACGTCATCAAAAAAACCCTAACGCAACGCAAAGCTAAAATGCGCATTGAATCTTTGCAATAGATTATCCAATAAGTAGCAGTACCGATGTCGCTTCCAATAAGTATTATGATATTACCCGACAATCTCTTTTTTTTAATTGCTACTCATAGTTACTTCAAAGACGAAAATAATGTCGCCTATGTCGAACACTAAAATATTTTAATTTTATCACTACAACATGTGTACACCAGTCGTAAATACCCGTAGTATATGTTTTGTAAATATCAATGTCCAAACAAAAAATCTTATACAAACCACTGTGCATATACATTGCTTCCTGTTATTATCACCATGATGCCGTTCAAGAACTAGATATATGTAATAGTTGGTGCTCACAGAAACAAACACCCAAGCACGCAAGCACGCGTGCACGCACGCACGCCCCCTCCCCACACACGTTGTTATATTGGGTTTGTATTCCTAACGCGCCGAGGTAATTCATTGAAAAACACACCAACGTACTGAGGTACCAAAATCTACCGGTATGTGTACCTCGCTAACTGCTTGTATATTGTCTAGCGAGCCCGTTGCCGAATTTTGCCGATTACCTCGGTATAACGTTGTTATGCCGACGGGAGTGTGCGTGTGTGCTCCCACACTCCTTGTTATCGAGTTTAATGCTTCTTTGGATCCTGGTTCGATATCGAGCGCGCGCAGATAAACAGTCGAAACCAATGAAGCGGAAGCCGGTTGCTGACCGATTTACCGAGGTACGAACACACATTTTGTTTTCACCGTATTTTTTCTTTAATATTAAAGAAATGTATAATTGTGTTTTTATGTAATAATAACTAACAGATATTTATACGTCATTTAGTTGATTTACACCATTCTTTAATCGATATCATTAATTGCAATTCTTACAAGAAATAAACATGACGAAAACAACATGGTGGTGTTTGATTTTCATTACTGTAGAAAACATATAACAAATATGTACTCTATAATCAAACATTTAATATGCATACAATGCATTCAATGTGTTTATAGCATTCTATTTTAAAAAAAAATCACCTATAATACACTGTGTATATACTATAAAATATTAAGACACACATCAATATGTCAACAAACAGGACCTCGTAATTTATGACTGCTACCGAAAATTGACGAAATCTATGACTGAGCGAACAGTATGCTTACTGTTAACATCACAAACTCATATTTTAATGTTATGTCATTGGTAATAAAAGAATTTTGGTTATCAACAATAAAATATGTATTACATCGACTAATCCCGGTGTTAATCGATAAGAAACTTATGCCTTGATCAGAAACGATGTTTTCACTCTCTAAATCAGACATGGCCAAAGTACGTTGCACGTCGGACATTGCCAATGAAAATTTTAAGAGACCGACGGTGAAATCCATTATCATCTGACATACTGTCCGGTAATTTTTGTCTTTCCATTTCAAACGTATTTAACCTCTGTTCACAACAAACCAGTTACCAATTCCTGTGTATTTGTATTCGTTGCCATATGTAAACAAGTTTTTAATACCAACAGTGTGGGTTATGCAAAAATATTTATCAAAAACGACGTGATACGTAAAACAATCTAACATTTTCGGTGGTAT
This sequence comes from Dreissena polymorpha, assembly GCF_020536995.1. Classification (NCBI taxonomy): domain Eukaryota; kingdom Metazoa; phylum Mollusca; class Bivalvia; order Myida; family Dreissenidae; genus Dreissena; species Dreissena polymorpha. The sequence continues at coordinate 4,133,455 of NC_068361.1, read as the reverse complement.
TTGTTGTATGTACAAACCATGAGTTACTTTGACCAATTAAAATGTTTAATGAAGTCATTGCAGAATAAAAACAACATCTGCTCGGTCAGATTAAACGCATTCCCACACACCAAAGTCTGCAAATAAGAACATAACTTTCAATCTTCATGGTATGAAGAGGGCCCCAAGAATTCGTCACAAAATTGTGATTCCTCATTGTACTGGAGGTGTTATTTAGTATATAAATCGACGAAAAATGTTCAATTTTGTGTTTGTCATCATAAAAAAAAAATTAAGTGAAGTTAATATATCGGCACATTATAAAATAAAAATAAAATATCTTGGACTAATTGCACCGATGTCCTTGAACGTTTTATTCAAGAACATCTATATTACAAAAAATGTATGTCCTTTATGAGGACTGTATTCTTTGTTGACGGTGTTAAAGTTAAGATTTTAAGTCCTAGTATTTTGTTACTTTGAAAGAAGGGCGAGATTATAGATGGCACTATCGGGATTCCGTAGAAAAGAGAGATACAGCTCATGTTTAAACATTGCGACCTTACGTTAAGGTTGCCTGAGACTCAACACAAGTTTATCTGCCCCCCCCCCCCCCCCCCCCCCCCGTTGACAACTTAACTCGAAAACTGAAATGAACTATTAACAAAAACAACTGACTGATGACAATGCTTACAATTGCATTCTTCACTGCATTTTACTTTAGCTTGTACTGGCCTTGTTTGCAACATGTCGCTCAATATTTGGAAGTTTTTCTATCAGCATTAACTAAGTATAACTCGAGTCGTATCGGGTTTTGCCTGTACCATTATCTACGCATTATTTTTTTCCACTTAATATGTAGATCGACAAAGCTTCAATATATTCGAATGATATTTGTCTTGTTCTGATAAAACTGGGCATAATACATGTGCGTAAAGTGTCGTCCCAGATTAGCCTGTGCAGTCCGCACAGGCTTATCAGGGACGACACTTTCCGCTTAAACTTGATTTTCGGTAAGGAGGGACTTCCTTGAAACTAAAAATACCATTAAAGCGGAAAGTGTCGTCCCTGATTAGCCTGTGTGGACTGCACATGCTAATCTGGGACGACACTTTACGCACAAGCATTAAGCCCAGTTTTCTCAGAACAAGGCACATATATTCATATAGAATGACAGACTAGACGTCAAAATAGAGCTCATTTCCCGAAATGAAAATTTGCGACAATGTGTGCATATTATTTCTCGGAATGTCTCATTACAAACAATTTAAAGTACATTGTATGCGTACAGTTATATTTGCAAGCAGTTTTTCGAAAATATATTAATTGTTGGGCATGCGTTTAATGTAATTTTCTAGACGTAATGGAAATGCATGTGCGTAAAGTGTTGTCCCAGATTAGCCTGTACAGTATGAAGTATAAAAAAAGTTGACATGTTGCAAACATTTATAATCAGCTTATTGTCTGCCCAGAATTCGTATGGGGAAAGGTTCGTGCAGCTAGAGTTAACATCTAATCATATGCATACATGTGCTAGTCATAATTAAAATTTTGATTTTCGTCAATGTTTACGCTGTAGTTGTTTGTTCACTTTTAATATGTTTTTACTATTAGTCACAATCAATTCATTTATTGGTACAGGTGTTTTCACTTTATAGTTCATAATTTGCTCTTGATTGCTGTCAATATTCACCGTTATTTATGTAAACTGTTATTTGAATAAACATGAAAATGTTAACCATGAGTGGTCTCCCTTAGACCATTTGGTGCCTTAAAGGAAACCCAATTTCAACGTTTGCGGATCACAACTTGAGCTTACTTGATGGTGGCCAACGATTATTTAACATCATATTGAGCTATGCTTTCACAATAACTTAATAAATACCAATCTACAGTTAGCTTCATACCACGTGACTTGATAAAGGCATAAGGATGTAAATGGCATTGTATGATATGTCAAATTGCATTGTCCTTACCTCAAGTGTATGTGATATTTTTTTGCCGTTTCACCAATATCGCGTGAGAAGTTATTATTCTTTACATTGGGTTTAACTTTAAATGTAAGCTTTACAGAACACATTAACGTCTTCGAATACATACTGAATTTGGAACATGCATATATGACATATTTATTATATATAAAATGCATAACCTACTTGCGGACAAACTAACGTTCGGAATTTTTCTTTCGCTATTTTTAACAGATCTCAAAGAACACGAAGTGGAATATAAATTATAGAGAACCCGGTGGTACCAATCCAAAATATATAGGACAAAAACCCGACATTAAATGTAATATGCAGAGCAAGCTTAAAGAAATGCACGAACTCGACCGACAGTTTGTTAAAAGGTTACTGAAAATCAGCGTTTAGATACGTTTAGATGTACTGTATAACATAACAACCATCTGCAGTAACTCAAAAGCAGTATTATTCCGTATGTTCATACTGTTCACCCTTTGTTTAGACAAGTTATTTGATTGTGTTAACAGTTTAGTTGACTCTGTTTCAGTTTTAAAGAAATTGTACCTGGGACAGTCACACAAACAAAAGGATCTAATGAAACATGTTCTCCAGGTAACCTACCATACCGAGAATGCCCTTGCTGATGTTGAAGCACTTGGATTTCTACTTAAACCTGTTTAGTTTCAATAATAATTTTGTTCGATTCAGTAATGGAAAGGCAAAGAACATGAGTTCTTTAAATGCGTTAGAACATAAAGGAATACTAAAGCGGCCAAGAGCTGAAAACAATGCAGGCTTTGGACTGCATCTATAACGCCAAAATGTTTGTTTATCCCATTTACAAAAACAAACAATTATGGATATAGGGTCAAACCATGGTAATTGCCCGGCCGAGTCAAAGGGTAGGTGTATACAATAATATAACATCTTTACCAACTGGTAAACAATGTTTATTCGAAATATGATTTGATAAATAATGTACAATCGAACATTTATAACGTATTTTGTATCTGGAAAAGTGTCCATTAGGCTCCCTCTAACTTATACTGCTTTTAAATGTACTGTTCAGTCGACATTTTTCGGATATTTACTCACGATAATTCGAAATTTGGATAAGCATTTCTATTCAACCTAAAACCGACAGTGTACAGCAAATAAACGTTGAGCAAATAACAATACGACCATGCTATAAACATAGCATTTGCAGTAAATATCTCTTAACGAAGAAACCCGTACAAAGTGACCTAAAACAAACACTGTTCAAATGAATGAGAATTCTGAAAAAAGGCGAGAAAAAGACTAAACGGCGCGAGCTGATAAAGCATATGTAAATTTTAATAAAAACTTGATACACACGAAAAGAAGATGTCCTGCGTCCCTTTGACACCCGTTACTGATAATGTTCTCGAACAAATTAACAGACGGGACGCTGATCGGGGAGCTTCTGGACGACATCATCGCCGGAAGAGGCTTCGCGCCGTCGGTTACGCAAATAGAAGTCGCACATGTTAGTGGTAAATGGTACGTCAACGACAACCGGCGTCTCTTTGTCTTCAAGCAGCTCCAGAATCATGGACGCTTGAAGAAAAAATGTTGAGAAGATGTCCGCGTGCAAATTCACGACGAAGAACGGTGGGACCTCCATGGAGAATATGGGAGGAAGCCCCGGGGTTAAAACGCTTCCAGCAAGTACATGTGAACCGAAACGGAAACGCTGCATAATCTTTTGATTTCAAGCAAGTACATGTCAACGAAAAACGGAAACGCAGCATAATCTTTTAATGGTACATTTAATATAAAAAGTACTGTATACTGTTAGGGTTTTCTTCATAATTTTGTAAACTGGGGTATGTTTTTGAAACCAAATTATCCAATACGTCTCTGTATACAGCACCATTTTCCGAAATTGAATATTTAGGACATGAACTCAAACTCAAGTATTTGGTTAACGTCTTATATAAACCACGGGTGAAGGGCGCGTGGCCAAGTCACTTTTACACTATCAATTTGTCATAAAACAACATTTTTTTATCATATTGACCAAAAAAACAACAAAAAAAAACATTTTTTCTTGATATGTTATATATGAACAAGGTAGGTATCTCTTGACACAGGAAAATCACCTTCATCAACATTTTATGCGATTTATTGCCTTAATGGCGTTCGATTTTCGTAAACTATGTACCATTTTGTTGGGAAAGGTTGCCTCGTGACGAAAAATGACCACAAACGGCTACTTGCCGACATTAACTACAAGAAAATACTTCTCGAACTCAAAGAAATGCTAGGTCGGCGTCGATCTGACCGAAGGTTCAGTGCCGATTTTACAAGAGTAAAACTATCGAAATACCCCAGCTACCAAACATACTCGGCATTCGTACAATAAACAAATACGAGTTTATCAACTGACAACTTGGCCCCGCGCCCTTCACCTGTGATATAAACATGCACATGTTAATTTTATGCATACTGTTATCTTGCAACAGTTTTTCAAAAATAAATCAATTGTGAAAAAGCGAGTGTAAATTTCTGAAAATAATGTGACCTTATTGTAAGCGTCGTCGTCGTCAGCGGTGGTTCGTTGGTCCCAGCCGTTGTCGGATTATGGCGAAATTAGACGGCCGTTCGATTCCCTAACATTTTTAAATCCCGTCCAGCGACGGATACCCGTGGAAATTTACAACTTCCACAAAATTCTGGAGGGAGGATTTATTAAACACCGACCATCGTTTTCAGTGATTGTTCCACTACATGACGAAGAGGAAAATTAATGCGGACCTATTATTGCTATTTTGATTTTAATTTTCTTAGTAATAGTAGTCGTTATTATGTACTGTGTAGCGTTCGTTTGCAAAATGGCACTGAAGTATATAAACTAAAGATCACCAGACAGTACTTGCACACACATGTGAATTGTTTTTATGGAAATGTGTAAACTAACATTAAAGGTCCATTCCACCACGACCTCATGGGATAATTTCTTCGCTTCGCAACACTAAACCGTTGGTTTTAAGTGCAATAACCATCGCGGCCTTAAATTATGTCTTTAATGATGTGTGTAAACGTTGGACAAGCGAGTTTATAAATTATCAAAGTCCGGATTGCTCGTCGATAGCAATTCACAATAAATACATTAATTTGCAGACGAACACGTCGGGAGGTCTATCAAATCAAGTGTTATTTACGGAAAAAAACATTACTACCTGGTTTCCCACAAATCGCAATACATTTTAGCAAAGAATTCATTACATATCATCTTATCGGTGAAAATTCGGTCACTTTCTCAAAAGACAACACTGCAGAGAAAAGACGCGAATGCATGATGAGCCAAACATGTTGCGATTCAGTCTTGCAGAAGACAAAAACAAGAAGTGGCGTATACAACTTGTAAAGTGACGTCAGATGCCTAGGTGTGGGAACCGTAAGGCGACATTGCAGCGTCTATTGACGATCCAGCTCTGATAGATATGTATTTGGATGCTTCGCTACAACCTCTGTGAAATGTGCATAGTGACGGTATTTAACTCAGTCTGTTACATGTAAGTGATTCGTCGGTGCGCGCTTTGAGACGCTCTGTTCGGGTTTTCAAATATTTGAAGAGATTATTTTACGGACGTTTTATTGATTGTATGCATGTCCAATGCTACTACAGGTATATAGAGAATAACAGGTTACTGTCTGATAGTTTTGTAACTTGCGCTTTATATTTGTCAAATAATTTGTTCGCTGTTTGGGTTGCTTATTGTGTCTAACATATATTACATCTTGGTATCAAATTGTTTGTTTTATTAAATCCGAATCTATAATACTAAAAATGATGACTTTATAGTTGGTTCCGAGTAATGTTACACACCTCTTAACATCGGCTGATATAACAACTTGAACTGATATAAAACAAAAGTGCATCAGACATCGTAATATCAGGCAGATATCAATGTAGCGGTATGATATATATCAATATTCATAAAGTTTGTATTTTCTTATTCATTTTAAATATGTGCTCTTAATATCCTTAGTGAACTACAGTATTCCCTACTAGTATACGTGCAAAAGATAGCAACCTTTTTTAATCATAATGTCGAAAAATTAAGATCATTAGTTTAAACCTATTTATGTTAGCTCCATTGCATCGAAAGCCTAAGGCTTATTTGAAACGTTCTCGAGTCCGTTTCCTGGGACTAGAACCGGTACTTGGTGTCTTTAGGGGAAATCTTAAGAACGCTCAGACTATGGGGATCGAAACCATGACCATATTTTGAGTGATTCATTAAAAATAGATACCCAATCGTGGTTTTTAAAATGCTTTGTTTTCTGAAAAGAAGTGACATACTTAGTCAGGCTTAATAAAAATGTATGCATTGCCATTTTAATGTACATGTATCTACAAACGTCTGTGCATATGCAAGTATGCGATTTTTGCCAAACATTTACAGAATGGTTATCTGTAAGTGTCACAACACATATTGTCAAGGTTTCGAGAATGCGTATTTTTTAAGGAGTTATTGTCATTTGTTTAAAATTAATCAATAAAAGGGCATTGTGATTGCAGGTTGTGTTTTTTCGTAAAAGTTAAATCGCGAATTCTTAGTGAACCCTTTCGAAGATAATGCATATACTTTCTGTGACAGCTTGCTGTTGTTTATTGTGTTTCATGCGACTGAAATCGTCAGAGCAGATGCTCACACGTACAGCTACTGTGGTAAACCAAGAGCAATAATTATTTGCAAGTTTTTATTGAATCGTTGATGCTTTAATTGCATATGTTGCATACTTATTTATTTGTTTTTGTTGTGTTCGTTTTTTTTCAGCTCACTATTTACTTCACGTACTGGTGATTTAAATCATAATAATTGTGTGGTCGGTGTTTATAACACCTGTATCATTTGCCTAGTTTATAGTTGAAGGGTATTCACTCTTGATCGAATACACGTGGAGTATTAATTGCGAGTTGCCTCTTTTAGACTGTTATACATAAATCATTTTGTCTTTCGTAAATGTTTTATAATATGTGGTTCTAGTAGAGTTAATACACCTCTCGAGTATTATGATATTGAGTACGATTGTGATGAATTCATCTGGTACATTTATACACGTTCATTTTTATATAAAATTTGCATGACCGTGAAAAACGTCAGACGTAATATAATTCGACGTCTTACGATTCTCACAGTACCCCCGTGCGCTTTATCAGACCAGTGACCGTGATAAAAGTAAGACCGATGCACAATAATAATAAACGAACTATTGTTGCAATAGAAGCTTATTTCGTGTTATTAAAACCTTGCAGTTATTTTCGGATCATTGTTATTCCGAACGTTGAACATAAAAAACTGTTCACAACAAAAATAGCACAGCAATAATTCCATGCAAACCTTTGAATTTTAAACGATGTTCTTCTCAAATTGTAAAAAATCGATGATGTATGTGTATAGCGTTGTTAATGAATATGTCAATGCGTCATTAACGTGTTTATTGTTTAAATCACAATATCTTTAGCCAAATGCATACAATATTAATTTAAGAATATATAATTTGCAGATAAACAAATGTTAGAATCTAGATCTGATTAGAAAACAAATTCAGTTCCAAAAATGTATGGTCACAACCACATAAGCATTAGAATTATAACGCACATGCAAAATGTACATGGTTATCACTTTTAACATGTGTTCTGTCCTTCAAAACGTTTATATTGCAATCCTCAAGGACATGTTCTTAAACCAGTCTAAGTTAAATCAGAATAATATGGTTTTAAAATCCTCAAATCAATTGTATAAATTATCGTCTATGAGAAATTTATGTCACCAACACCATGGCCATAAGTGAGGTCGTTATCACACACAAGTACATATATTATGACTTGTAACTGCAAAAAATATATAATAATCGACTACCATCACTTTTAAAGTCATTTAAGTAGCATTGCAGTTTCTGCTACAAAATAGTATATTCTCTTCACCTGATCAACTTTACTGAAGTTAGTATTCTTTACAAAAATTGTTTTAATACATTAGCATGAATCATAATGTAATTATAGTAACAGGTGACATCTTTACTAGTCCGACTACATACATAACTGAGTTTCTTCTAGCCCGAAATAATTTCTAAATAGCACCGTGTTTTCGGGCTATAGGTTAGTGCGAACCTATTATAGGCATATTAAATTCTGACTGAAAAACAATGTTACACATTGAAGTATGACTTTTCAATAAGAGTGCATATCTAAAATGTATACGCCACCGTGGCCTAATGGATAAGGCACCGGCCTTCTAAGCCGGGGATTGCGGGTTCGATCCCCGCCGGTGGTAAGTTTTATTTTATTTCCAGCATTGCGATCTCTTCCGTGGGAATGGGAATATAATTATCATGAATAAGCTAAATGTCTACAGTCGAACATATTATATCTTTGTTTATATTCATCTCAAATCTCAGTGTACGATTGTTTTATTGAAATTGTTATATGTAACTATTTCAGACGAACTGGACTCCATTAATGATAGCAGTTTCGGCAGGTCGCATGCAGATAGTATCGAGCTTGATTTTACACGGAGCCTAAATGAATGCAGTGAATCAAACAGGACAGTGCGGTCTTCACTATGCAGCATCAAAGGACAGATATGAGGTACCATTTATTGTAACGGTTGTTGTAATTACTATTCAGGCAAGTGAACATATACATGCCAGTAACTGACAAGAAGGACTGTTATCAGTTATTAGACACACTACGTACTGGTAAACCAGCTTACACAGTAAGTGTGTCAGTAGGATATGTGACCACAGTGGTATGATTGTTAAATGAAGCCATACAAACAAACAGTACCAGTTATAAATACAAACAGATAATTGACTTCTTAAATGTGACTGATTAAAATAAACCAAATACTCAGGAACTAACAAAGTTACTGGTTTGTTCTCATACTAGACACTCTAAATATGTATAATATATGTTGTTTCAGATCTTTTTCTCAGGCTTGTCAGTGAGCATGGTAACCACCAGGTGGTTGAAGTGAAATAATCTAACACAAGTTTGAAGAACTTTAATCAATCAAATAGTGTTTATTGTAGATGTAAACATATCTTAAGGACGATGCTCAACATAAGACAACCCATGATAATCTACATTTTCATGTTTTGCTTTAATTTGTTACATTTGACCATTTAGAGCATTGCTATTTGTATGGCTCCTTTTTGTTCTCGTCACTATGAATATTTTCTTTCTTTAAAACAGCTAAAACGCTAGTTTTATTATAGGTGCTTTTTGTTCTCGTCACTTTGAATATATTTTTTCTTGAAGATACACTTTGAATATGTTTTTTCTTGAAGATACACTTTGAATATGTTTTTCTTTAAGCTAGCTGAAAAGCTATTACAAAACGGTGCAGACATTGATGTAGGTGACCAGTTCAACAGCACACCTCTTCATCGCAAGGCCATTTAAAATGGTCAAGCTCCTGCTTCAACATCAGCCTGATGTAAATGTCAAAGACTTTAGCGGACACACTCCCTTGTACATATCATGATTTGTAGAGGGGCTGTACACATTTGTAGGAAAATTATATACAATGACATCTTTTGATTAAAAAAAACGATTTCATTATGTTCAGGAAATTGTCTGAATTCTCATATGTATATTTGCTTTTTTGGATGAAATGATGTTTGTCTCAAGATTGAATATAATGACAAATTACCGACAACATTCTTGGAAGTCGACCCGCCTAGCAAGACCCGCCTAGTGGGTAAGAAAAGAGACCTTTTACTATATCTAGAAAACAGACTTTAACCTTTAACAGACTTTAGTCTTTAACCTATTTTCTTCTGGATACTGATGATATCAAAAACACATTGAACATATATAAGCCTCGTTTAGGGAAAACTGGTCTAAATTCATGTGCGTCAAGTGTCATCCCAAACCCTGTGCAGACTGGGACGACAAGGACGACACTTTCCATCTAGACTGGGTTTTCGTTTAGAAGAGACTTTCTTTAAACGAAAAATTCCGTAAACGCGGAATGTGTCGTCCCTGATTAGTCTGTGCCGACTGAACAGGCTAATCTGGGACAACACTTTTAGCACATGCATTTAGCCCAGTTTTCCCAGAACGAGGCTCATATGAGTTTTCAGGTTAGGTCACAGTGACACAAATGTCTTTTTTGTGAGGTATTTGTATTAAATATGATATGTGACCTGTTTTCCATATCGCAGACACCTGGCTTGTGAGAAAGAGAGGTCTGAAGTCAGTCGGCTACTGATTGCACATTGGACCTATGCGACAATATTAAACAAGTTATACAAGATCTTCATTGTAGACTTAACTGTATTCTTTTCACTCACCCGAGTTTATAACGATGAGCTTTTGATGTCAGCAGTTGATCTTGTAGATGGCCGTCATCATAAATAACCTTATAATCTCATCTGAAACTATTTGGTATAAAATAACAAAACTTTGTTTGAATGTTCCTTGTTTATCTACCAAAATACGTCTGTTGATTTTGAATTTCCTGATGAGGTCATCTACCACAACACTTTGAAAAAACAAGGCAAACATGCAGTCTGTTGTTTTTTTGTATTGATTCCACATTAAACTCTATTTAGTCACTCAGTGTCATATTTATATGTTTGTTTTAAAACTTCCGGAAACATGCCTTGACTAAAATAATGAATAAACACTCTTAAACAAAATGCAAAATCTGACTTTGTATTAATTTAGTGCTTTTTAAATTGTTGACCAAGATTGATATTCGTTGTGGTACATGATCTGAAGCATTTATAAATGAACATGCCTTCCGTTCTTAACCTTAGTGCACACTTTTTATTTGGTATAAGATCTGTATTAAAAACAACAAAAAACAACAATTTATTGGATAAAGGGGGAAGGGTAACTCCAAATGTGATTCCAATTGTCAAACATAATCCATTTGATAAAATAATAAAATTACCATCCGATACATGTCAAGTATTCTTGTGTGGAGCCAGCCATTGATAAAACATTTGTTATTACGCTCGTCCAACCAAGGTTCAGGTCTCGTGTACATTTTATCAAATCGATTGAACATATTTGCTGAAAATGGATGTTATTTATCGATTTAACAATTGATAGAGCCATGCATGCAAAAGGTTTCATTCGGTTGTTTTAAACTTAGTTTGGCTGAAATTGCGATGTGCAAGGTTGGCCTTCAACAAATCAGGATGTTGTATAGTAGTCTGTAGTCTTGTAACTATGTATAATAATATTGACAAGTACAAAATAAAAAAAATCATTATTAACCAGCAATTCATGTGAACTAATATGTACTTCGGTATTTTGTTGGTCTTTATTATGCACTGTTTCTAAACTGCCTATGAAGACTCAGTGTTTTGAAACTGATTTTTGTTAAATGAACCTTTATAAAGATCATTGTGCAAGTTGTTTTGATACTGGCAGAGAAGTTCCTCTTTTTTTAAGATGGTTATTCTCACCCCTGGCTATAAAAAAACAAGAGATGTGTTCGTCAGAAACACAATGCCCCCTATTGCGCCGCTTTGAAATGATTTTTTATACCTTTGACCTTGAAGGATGACCTTGACCTTGAACTTCCACCACTCAAAATGTGCAGCTTCATGATAACGCCGCTTTGAAATGATGTTTTTTTACCTTTGACCTTGAAGGATGACCTTGACCTTAAAGGATGACCTTGACCTTGAACTTCCACCACTCAAAATGTGCAGCTTTATGAGAACACCGCTTTTTTATTTTTTTATTTTTTTTGACCTTTGACCTTGAAGGATGACCTTGACCTTTACCTTTCACCACTCAAAATGTTTAGCTCCATGAGATACACATGCATGCCACATATCAAGTTTCTATCTTCAATATTGAAACAGTTATGGCAAATGTTAAAGTTTTCGGACGGACAGACGCCATAAATTTGACATTTGACCTTGAAGGATGACCTTGACCTTTCACCACTCAGAATGTGCAGCTCCATGAGATACACATGCAAGCCAAATATCAAGTTGCTATCTTCAATAGTGAAAAAGTTATGGCCAATGTTAAAGTTTTTTTCGGACGGACAGACTGACTGACATACTGACGGACAGTTCAACTGCTATATGCCACCCTACCGGGGGCATAAAAATCACATACATGTTTGTGGTGAAGTGCAATACTTTTATATTATTATCTCTTTGTCTAGTTTGTACTATGTACTTGTTTATTTAAGCTTCACTGGCAGCCTACCATTGAATCAACGAATATAAAAGACTCAATAATTTTCTTGGTTTTAAATCAGAATTAACAAGAAATATCTTTAAAAAAAGATATACGGCGTTGATAGTTCAATGAATGAGATCAAGGATAGCGAATGTCTTTTTTCTGTGCAGTTCTTAGCTGCATCACACGCAGTACGGGATGTTACGCGGAGTTTTCGCGGCTTATTTTACATTATTACATATTGCTGGTCATAAACCTATAGATACAAAACAGAAAACCAAAAGAAGAATGGAAGTGAAATTAAAACATACGAGTCAACCGGCCACACGAGAAGTATCCGTATTTATAGGCGCGTTCTTCGAACAAACCTGTTTTAGTGGTTTGTCGGGCATTGCTATTTGATTCGATTATTAACAGTATCGATAATCATCGCGCTCATGCTTAATACATTGGTCAATATGGTGGAATAATTATTGTTAAATTAATCAAAAATAATATTTATTATTGTATTGTTGAAAACACATTAAGAATCTACATATATCTGGTCTAAAGAAAATTCCAGGTCACCTAGTTCACGGATAGCGTATTTATTATATAACTATTATTTTACTGGCCGCGAACTCCGGTGATGACCTGTATATAAACTCTGACATTCATACACTGGCCGCGAATTGACCCGATACCTCGCGGGTTGAAATGCAATGTATTAAAGTGAGGCCTCGCTTCCACTGCTCTTTATACTTTTACATGTTAACATGTTGACAAGAATATGGAAGTAAGTACTAAATATGAGAACATAGCCTTTAAGTATAAACGCGTTGCGCTGGTAATTTTCTGAAAATAAAAGGTGCACGCACAAACTGTATTGATGTCGAGAATTGAGTGTTAAACTGTTCTATCTATTAAGCCTTTTCATTAGAAATAAAATTGTTTCATGCAGTAAAACAGTGTTACAAAGACGCGGATATGTTTCCAATGTTCTGGTGGTATACTCAAATCAGCCAATGGAATAAATGAAGTGTATTCATTCGTACCTAGCCGCGGGAAATTTTATTTGAATTTTATTGGACACTTACAAAGGTCAGGTAAGGTGAAAAGCTGGCTTAATACAGCTTACGCCGAAAAATAATGAACCCAAGCACAATATTACACTGGGGGCATGAGAACATTATAATAGCTTCTCCTATAATGTTATGATATCACCATACAAATGTTTGAAAATATTGCCTTGATCAGTTATCAATCATAACAAGTACAAAAGTACGTGTATGTATGTTTGAAATGTCACTGAACAATGTCATCACAAAATAATCTGTTTTATTGTTTCTATTGACATATTAGTCATAGAGCATTTAGTGTTCAGAGCGGTGCATTCTAAAAATTGTTTGATAATTTAATTATAAGATTAAGTTTACATTCGTGTATTTGTATCAATGATTTTTCCTGTTTCAATTGTTGGTTGCTAACAGACTGTTTCCAGGAGGAGAAAACGCCCATGGACCTCGCGCCTGTGAATTTGAGACGAACTCTTCAAAAGCACAGAGAGGAGATGCAGATCATTCCCGTAGACAGATAGATGGGGGAGGCGTCGTGGACACAGGTGGTAAGCGTGTGGCTATGATATTAATTAGTGAAAACATCATTTTGAATGATAAATAATCATATTATAACGAAAAATTAACTTTTCTGAAAAAAAATATTTCACTATCAAATATATATATAACAAGGTATGCAACTCAAAATCAGCCCAAAACGGGGTGCATCGCTTTGAACAGCCATATCTTCATCAATTTTGCAGCGATTTTCACGATCTCGGTCTTATTCAACGCAGAAATGAATTTCCTTTCTGGAAATGTATATGTCTTGCAATATTTTTACAAATGCTGGGTCAACTTTTAAGAAATAACACGATACATAACACGCATGACCCAGTTGACAGTGATCATGTATTCTTCATGAATGAAACTCCAGTTGTAAAGACACACCTCCGCATTGGACCAATGAAATCACTCGTATGTTTAAAATGTCAGTTAGTTGAAATGTATGTAAACAAAGGTTTCAAACGGCGCTGGACAGTTAGTCTTGATGCAGAATGTAACGACAAGAACGGTAATAATGTTTTTTCATACGTTTTATTGAATTATGGTATCGAACTACATGAACTTTATAGGGAAGTTGCCCTTTACTCCGTGAAGATTTCAGTCTTAAAGACAGCATGATCACTGTCAACTGGGTCATGCGTGTTGTGTATCGTGTTATTTCTCAAAAGTTGACCCAGCATTTGTAAAAATATTGCAAGACATATACATTTCCAGAAAGGAAATTCATTTCTGCGTTGAATAAGACCGAGATCGTGAAAATCGCTGCAAAATTGATGAAGATATGGCTGTTCAAAGCGATGCACCCCGTTTTGGGCTGATTTTGAGTTGCATACCTTGTTATATATATATTTGATAGTGAAATATTTTTTTCAGAAAAGTTAATTTTTCGTTATAATATGATTATTTATCATTCAAAATGATGTTTTCACTAATTAATAGCATAGCCACACGCTAACCACCTGTGGTCGTGGACAGTATCATCATTTACTACGAACAATCACAAAGAAAGTTGGCATTTTTTCAGCAATAGAAAAACACTACTTCACTGAACTGCGAGGAAATCTGTGTTATTATAAGGATAGTGAGAGCGAGTTGGTCAATAATAGCATAACAAAATGATTGGTTGAGTGCACGTAGATCTAAATGATTGGTTGAGTACATTAAGAAGAATAAAATGTATTTTGTTGATAAATAAAGGTATGTATTAACATCTTACTTCTGAGTACAAAAAAACGATAAGTAAGAAATAATACATTAATTACAAATAATTTGCTTGTAAATTGTGTAATTATGTTAGTAGCTGTTTTTCCATTGTAATTAGTTAAGCAAATATATTACCTTTATTTGTCCCGTTCTCGCATATCTGCACATTTCTTTTTAGTTCTCTGCGCATGTTTAACTTTAATGGTTAAAGTTGACATTTTTAAGCTCAATGTGCTTATGGCGAGCTTTTGTGATTGCCTTTTGTGCGTCGTTCGTTGTCAACATTTACCTTTTTAAAACTCTAGAGGCTACATTTATGGTCCTTCATAAAACTTGGTTAGAACATGTATCCCATTGATATCTTGGAGGAGTTCCAAAATGGGTCACGTTAGGTCAAACACTAGGTCACTAGATCAAATTAAAGAAAAAGCTATTTAAAACTTAAGAAGTCACATTTGTTGTTGAATCTTCATGAAACTTTGTCAGAACATTTGCACTTATAATATCTCAGTGTTGGAAAATGGGTCCGTTTCGTTGTAAAATCTGACCGCCAGGGGGCGAGGCAGTTTTCCTTATAAGGATATAGTAAAACCTTGTTAACACAAGTCTCATTTATTGTCCAATCTTCATGACACGTGGTTAGAACATTTGTTCTAATGATATCTTGAATGAGTTTGAAAATAGCTCCGGTCCTTTAAAAAACATGGCCGCCAGGGTGTGAGGCATTTTTCACTTAAATGGCTATAGTTAAACCTTTTTAAAACTCTATAAGTCACATTTTAAGTCATATCTTTATGAATATTGGTGAGAATATTTGTTCTAACCATATCTGGGCTGAGTTTGAACATAGTTCCGGTCTGTTGAAAACCATTGTCGCCAGGGTTGAGGCAGTTTTCGTTATATGGCTATAGTAAAACCTTGTTATCCCCCACCAAATACAGAGAGATATAGAATTGGCGTTGTCCGTCCGTCTTTCCGTCTGTCACACAATTTTGAAATTTGCGTGGGATATCAATTCAACAAATTTGCTAGTTAACATTATAGAAGTTACAATTACAGTCCAATCTTCACGAAACTTTGGTAAGATCATTTGTTCGAATGATATTTTGGCTGAATTTCGAAAATGTTTTCTGTTCCTTGAAAAACATGACCGCCATGGGGCAGTTTTCCTTATATGGTTATCCCGAAACCTTGGCAATGCTCTAATGGCAACATTTATTGGCCAATCTTCCTAAAACCTGGTCATAACATTTGTCCCAATAAAATCTCCCCTGAGGTTGAAATGGGTCATTTGAGCTTAAATGAGAGGTAACTATGTGAAATTGAAGAAAGCATCTTCAAGGCCGTTAATCACGCGCGCCACCTCTTTTTTGAGATGCATTTATGAATGAGCCAATGCAACTTCCGAGGTGGCGCTCAGGCCCGGATGTTTTGAAATTTAAAGGATAATTTTACAGGGTGATTAGATTTAATATGTTTTTCAACACATTTCGCAATATTAAAAAAATCAGCCAATGTAGTGCGATTCAGCGATTAGAAATTCATCTAAACATGTACAGAAACATACAATCACAACCCATTTGGAAACATGAGGACCTTTATAAGTTGTGGCATGGTAGGATTCGTAAAAGCAAATCGATGTATTTTGCCTGTGTGAAGAGCAAATTCCCTGCCAATTAAATCACTCATTACATAAAAAGATTGCTTTGAACCTGTACACGTTAATGCCTGTACAAACACATCGGCTTCTAGCCTTCTAATGGATATATTTGCATTTTTCAAAAAGAGATGGAGCCAATGCCAATGAGGTGGCGCTCAGATTAGAAGGTGGCGCCAATGCACATTTATTGCTTTTTAAAGTGAATATTGTATGTTAAGGTTTCTATTATGTTTACAGGACTTACATTTGTTTTTTGGTAAGTTGACTACTTCAGCACATTTGAGTCGCGTGCGTTTTTAAGTAGAAAAAGTAGTTTTCTAATAATGTATTGATGGATTTAAACGTTCTTCTTTGTAAGAAAGCAACATTTAACATGTATTATATATAAATGTTAACGATTAAAAGACCGAGCTATCTTTATTTTTTTGGAATTGATATCGGGAAAAACATCATAAATTAGCCCAATAAAGATTCGTTAACCTTGGCCTTTTAGTAAATTAAGCATTTGGATTAACGGCTACAAATCATAGTTTCAAGAATAAATGTTATCTTATACTTATTTCGTGAATTATCATACTGTATACAAATATTAATGTCGATAAATTATTTTGATAATGTTGAACATTAAGTTATAGGTTTGGTTGAGTATTACAAATTTATGGTATAAATTGTACAATATGTTTTATTCATGTTGGTGACTTCTTAATTGAGTTGATCACTTATATATTTAAACAACTACATCATATTTATTATAGATTGTGTTTATGTTCTGTAAAGATTTTGGCCTTCGCATGTACGTTGAAAATAAATTTAATATAACAAATAACATTATTTATCAAATCTACGTCATGTGATAATGCCATTGAGATACGACTTTTAATTGATAAATTCTGCATTGGCGCCACCTCCTATCATTAGCGCCACCTCCTTAGCATTAGCTCCATCTCTTTAGGAAAAATGCAAAATTTTCTACTACGTCGACAAGAAGCCAATATTTTTGTGCACGCGGCATCTAATGTATGTTGTACGCAATCGTTTGACGCCGTTAGCGATTTAATTGGATGGACATTTTCTCGGCACACAGGAAAAACTCATCGAAATGCTTTTTATAACTCCACCATTCCACAACTTATTAAGGTTCTCACATTTTTAAATGGGCTGAGAATGTACATGTCTGTACATTTTTGGATGAATCAATCTTCGCTGAATCGCACTACATTGCCCGATTTTAAAAATAGTGCGAATTATTTAAAAATAAAACATAAAAGCTAATCATCCTGTAAAATTGTCCATGAAATTTCATAACATCCGGGCCTGATCGCCACCTTGGAAGTTGCATTGGCTCATTTATTAATGCATCGCAAAAAAGAGTTGGCGCGCGTGATTAACGGCCGTGATCTTTATACTCCAGAAGTCACTTTCTTTGAATCGCACTACATTGCCCGATTTTAAAAATAGTGCGAATTATTAAAAAAAAAAAAACATAAAAGCTAATAATCCTGTAAAATTGTCCATGAAATTTCATAACATCCGGGCCTGATCGCCACCTCGGAAGTTGCATAGGCTCATTTATTAATGCATCGCAAAAAAAGAGGTGGCGCGCGTGATTAACGGCCGTGGTATATTCGGTAATAAATTTTACTGGGTATGTCTACCAGGTAACTACCAGTTAACTATAAATAACGCCAGTAGATTGATCATCATCGGCACGTGGTAAACACAGGAATGCAAATTTTGCATGCGTAGTGAATTGTATACATGTTATATATAAAATGATCAATCTACTTGCGTTATTTATAGTGTATATATCGTTATGTCATCTATTTTCGCGATGTACTTTCGATTTCACATCGCGAAATTTTATTACAGAATATACTGAAAATATGAATTGTTTCAAGTAATGTAATATACCAGTCGTGAAATTTTAATCAATATAAACTAGTAATTGTAAAAAAAAATACGGTATTTTAGAACTTTTCTTTTTTCGTCATTCGTGGTTGACAGTCCCTTTATATAATATGAGCTGCCCTATTGTATTCAGATCAGTTCCATTTAATTCAAGCAATTAGGTACTGAGGTGTCGCGCGGCAAATCTATTTTCAATAACTTTATGTAATATAATAAAACTTACCTAAAAATATGCGCATTTTCCTTTGAAGGAATGCTAATTATATTGTCTTATCTAATTGGAGTAGTACCGGTTCATACAAGTTATCAGACCGGAATTACTTGACAATATACCCGGAACGACTTGACACAATATACTTAATAGTTATTCAACACACTAAAAACCTCACTTAATTCGCTGTTATTCAGTTTATTTATCATAAAGATCTAGCGCGGAAACAAACATCACCTTAGAAAATGTTTAATCAGAAGACAACAACTCCCAGAATAAAATCATCTGACCAGTATGACCTGAAAACGTTTACATGTCTTTCCTAAATACAATTAAGGGTCTTTTGTTCATGAGATCTCACTAAAAAACTAATTACTTACTTAAAGGACGAATTTTTGTGTATAATACAAACCGGGTGGCTGCTGAATTAGTAAACATATGGACAGACAAAGCAGCGACTATATTCTTCATTTTCGAGTGTAAAGAATCAACATTTATGTACATACTGTAGTATTTTACATAAAGATTTTGAGCTTAACAGTGTAATAACAAATAACAATACAGTACAGACTTTTATTACACATAAACTAAGTTTCTAGTGTTAAATAAAATGATAATACAACATACATGAATATAGTTAAGCCTTTGTTTGCAGAAATATAATCTAGTTATTGCTGAACTTTATAAGATTCATTTTGTATTTAAACAAAAACTTGTTTTATTTCACATGTTAACAGTGTATCAGGCAATATATGGAACTGCTTTATTATGTTGTTGTAATAAATAAAATATAACACTAATTTTTAAAGAACAAAAAATAATACTATTTGAATCTCAAGTACATAATATTTTAGTAGTACACAAAATACCGAATTATATTTATTCTTAATGTTTATGCAACAACTATACCAGCATACAATAGTTACAAAACAAGGTTAAATACAGCCTTTTACTTTATGCCATTATGTATTCAGTCTTAGGTTATACATATAACACAATTGTACATTACTATGAGTATAAAACATACATGTTTATAACCTTAGAACCTTATGTGCATTTGCAAATAACATTGTTTATACTTTAACACTACAATTACATTCAGCATACAGTTACCGAAACAACTTATTATTCTTTTAAATAGTGTGTTTTTTTACATGCAATAAATTAAGATAAATTAGATTGCCTTGATCACCTCTAAATTGTATTATTTGTTAACATACCATTTTAAAAGCATGACAGAACAAGGGCTGTTTGTAAAACATGCATGCCCCCCATATGGGCTGTCAGTTGTAGTGGCAGCCATTGTGTGAATACGTTTTTTGTCACTGTGACCTTGACCTTTGACCTGAAAATTGATAGGGGTCATCTGCCAGTCATGATCAATGTACCTATGAAGTTTCATGATCCTAGGCGTAAGCATTCTTGAGTTATCATCCCGAAACCATTTTACTTTTTCAAGTCACTGTGACCTTGACCTTTGACCTAGTGACCTGAAAATCAATAGGAGTCATCTGCCAGTCATTATCAATGTACCTATGAAGTTTCATGATCCAAGGCGTAAGAATTCTCGAGTTATCATCCTGAAACTATTTTACTGTTTCGAGTCACTGTGACCTTGACCTTTGACCTAGTGACCTGAAAATCGATAGGGGTCATCTGCCAGTCATGATCAATGTTCCTATGAAGTTTCATGATCATATGCGTATGCATTTTTGAGTTATCATCCGGAAACCATTTTACTGTTATGAGTCACTGTGACCTTGACCTTTGACCTAGTGACCTGAAAATCAATAGGGGTCATCTGCCAGTCATTATCAATGTACCTATGAAGTTTCATGATCCTAGGCCTAAGCATTCTTGAGTTATCATTCAGAAACTATTTTACTATTTCGAGTCACTGTGACCTTGACCTTTGACCTGGTGACCTGAAAATCAATAGGGGTCATCTGCCAGTCATGATCAATGTACCTATGAAGTTTCATGATCCTAGGCCTAAGCGCTCTTGAGTTATCATCCAGAAACCATCTGGTGGACAGACCGACGGACGGACGGACAGACCGACCGACATGAGCAAAACAATATACCCCCTCTTCTTCAAAGGGGGGCATAAAAAGATATAAGTTGGTTTTACCCAAGTAAGTGACTTTCAAACTAACATGAAAAAACACTAAACACATATGGCATGAACTGTGTTTTAATCATGCATAATATATGATTACCACCTATACATACATAAAAACATTAATTATAGAATCATGAAAGAGCCACCTTCAAAATATTTTTTTTATTCTTTTAAAATCATATTGATGTCAGAGTGCTTTAAAAGGAAGATGCATTAAAATAGGCATATACATGAACTATTCAAATAGAAATATACAATTATAAAATATATCAATATGAACAGTGATTTGTGTCATTTATACATGTTTTGTTGCGGAACGGATATATATATATTTTGGTATAACACAGTTAGAATTTTTCAATGTCTGCTAATGTAACACTACGCGACTTGTCAATAAGCGATCAATGCCCCCAAATATAAGTACCTGTTTTGGGGGAAGAAAGCGTTATAGTCCTTACACTCTGCATTTAATCTAAAAGGCCTTTATAACTATACATGTATTAAACATCATTTGAAACCTATATACTAATTATGTTCTTCCATGAAAAACAAGAGCTGTCAGAAGACAGCACGCTCGACTTTTCGAATGCTTGAAAATATTAGGTAAGCTATCATGGGGAAATTGTTCATATTCAATAAGGTCAAGGTAATATAGTCATATTCTAAATGGAAGAGGACCATAATTGAAACATAATGATTGCTAATGTTTTAAAGAAGTGGGACATTATAGATGATTCTGAGTTCAGGTATATTTTCCACAATCTATTGAACATTTTTAAAGACATAAAACAAACTAATAAGATTATATTTCAAGTTTGATAGCAATAGCTTGGGTGGGATGGTTGGACGGTCTTTCAAAAATAAAATAATAAAAGTTTGTGGTTTTTTACCATGTTTTTTTTTTATTATCTATTTGTGTGTGTGGGGAGATGATATTTAAACAATAAGAAAAAACAAAAGCTGTGTTCGTGAAACACAATAAACCCTACTGCCCCGCTTTGAAGCCATGTATTTGACCTTTGACCTTGAAGAATGACCTTGACCTTTCACCACTAAAAATGTGCAGCTCCATGAGATACGCATGCATACCAAATATGGAGTTGCTATCTTCAATATTGCAAAATTTGACCTTTGACCTTGAAGGGTAACCTTGACCTTTCACCACTCAAAATGTTCAGCTCCATGAATACACATGCATGCCAAATATCAAGTTGTTATCTTCAATATTGCAAAATTTGACCTGTGTCCTTGAAGGATGACCTTGACTTTTGACCTTTCACCACACAAAATGTGCAGTTCCATGAGATACGCATGCATGTGAAATATCGAGTTGCCATCTACAATATTGCAAAATTTGACCTTTGACCTTGAAGGATGACATTGACTTTTCACCACTCAAAATGTGCAGCTACATGAGATACACATGCATGCCAAATATCAAGTTGCTATCTTCAATATTGACCAATGTTTAAGTTTTCGGACGGACGCACAGACTGACGGACAGTTCAACTGCTATATGAAGTTATGGCAATGTAACCAAAATTTACTTGAGAATCAAGGTCATTCAAATGTCAAGGTCAAATTCAACTTGCCAGGTACAGTTCCCTCATGATAATAAGAAAGTATTTGAAGTTTGAAAGGAATAGCCTTGATACTGTAGAAGTAAAGTGGATCTTAACACAAAATTAAACAAAATATTCAAAGTTACTAAGTAAAAAAAGGGCCATAATTCCGTCAAAATGCCAACCAGTTATGCAACTTGTCCTGTACAGTCCCCTTATGATATTTAGCGAGTGTTCCAAGTCTGAAAGCAATAGCTATGATTCTTTAGGAGTAAAATGGACCAAAACACAAAACTTAACCAAAATTTCAATTTTGTAAGTATAAAAGGGGCCATAATTCTGTCAAAATGCCAGTCAGAGTCACATAACTTTACCTGCACAGTCCTCTTATGATAGTTAGTAAGTGTTGGAAGTATGAAAGCAATAATTTGATACTTTAGGAACAAAATGAACCTAAACACAAAACGTAACCAACTTTTCAATTATCTAAGTATAAAAAGGGAACATAATTCCTACAAAATGCTTGATACAGTTGTCTGCTCTTGTTTATAGATTGTGGTCATTTTGGTAAAGAAGAATGCAAAATATAAAAGCAATATGACAAGGTACATAGAAAATATACGAGGTGGTACGGAAACTTTAACATAGATTTAAAGCGAAAAAAAGGGCCATATTTCTTACAAAATGCTTGATACAGTTGTCTGCTCTTGTTTATAGGTTAGGGTTATGTTAATAAAGAAGTATGCAAAATATAAAAGCAATATGTCAAGGGACATACAAAATATTTGAGGTGGTACGCAAACTTTAACATTCAAACGCTCACGGGAACGACAACGTGGGGGTGAGTAGGATAGCTCCACTATATATATTTCATATATAAAAGTTGAGCCAAAAAGGGCCATAATTTTTACAAAATGCTTGTTACAGTTGTCTGCTCTTGTTTATAGATTAGGCAAGAAGTATGCAAAATATAAACGCAATATGTCAAGGGACATAGGAAATATTTGAGGTGGTACGCAAACTTTTCAATGCTAACGGGAACGCTAACGCTGACGCCGGGGTGAGTAGGATAGCTCCACTATATATATTTCATATATAATAGTCGAGCTAAAAAGTAACACTCTTATCAAAATTACAGTCCAAGAGACAGGTTTTTCTCGCTATGATATCCTTTTAGTGGTGACATTAAGCTTAAAAGCTTCCTTGTCCTCAATTTCATAAACAATTTTTCATGAAAACAGCATAGGAGATATATAGCAAACTTGGAAATACAGGCTAAAAGATTAAATTCATGTCAGTTTGTGTGATATGAACCTTTAGTTGGCATGACTGGCAAGTGCCTTGTTCACAAGGTTTCAATAAGCAAACAATTTGACCATTTTCCAACTTAGTTTAATATGACAAGTTCCTGCCTAATAACAAGTCAGCAAATTTTGAAATTTTGAATTTGTTCAACATTTTTCAAAGTAAATTTCATGTGATAAGTTCTTTCCCACTAACAAGTCACTTTGCGTAAAAATGTATCTCGTTTTGTTTATAATCATCTATTATGCCTCAATATCTTGTATCAACTATAGATTTATAAGACGTTCCTCGATATTGAAATGTTTTATTGACAACACAAACAGGACATGCCCTTGTACACATTATTAAGTTTTAATTTAATTTTGTGAATATTTTAAGAAAAAGGCTCTTTATAAACAAGTAGGGTGGTGCCTTCTAACTTCTATAGTGTGCCTTGTAAGGCAACTCAAACACAAGGGAAACAAATTCATTAAAATTAAAACAAAACATGTGTCTGAAGTAAACTCAAAAGAAAAGGAAACTAAACAACAAGGTATCAACATACAATGATTAAGAGGCTCCTGTTTATAATGAGAGGAAATCTAAAGAACCTAATCACATAAGCATACAATTGTTAAACGTATGTTATATAAAATACAATTTAATGATGATACACAAATCATTCTTGTTTCAATCAGTCCTTTTTCAATAAAACTTTCTTCATAAAAGTTGCACATTTAAAAAAATATACAATGGTTTCCGATACACTTAAAGGTAACCAATGGCCATTTGTTAAAAAATAATAAACAAGAGATGTGTTTGTCAGAAACACAATTCCCCCTACTGCGCCGCTTTGATTTAATTTTTTGATTATATCCCTTTGAAAATTATTACTTCCCTAGTAAATAATGATCAGTACCTGCCAAATGATAAATAAAACTTATCTCCCTTTAAAGCTTGTTACTTCCCTTGGATTTGATTTTTTTTTACCTTTGACCTTGAAGGATGACCTTAACCTTTCACCACCCAAAATGTGCAGCTCCATGAGATACACATGCATGCGAAATATTAAGTTGCTATCTTCAATATTGCAAAAGTTATAGCCAATGTTAAAGTTTTCGGACGGACGGACAGACAGACAGTTCAAATGCTATATGCCACCCTAACGGGGGCATAAAAACATCTACATACATGTACTACGGTTTCTTATGTGTAATTAAAAATTATCATTATGTATGAAATCATTGGTTAAATAATAACATCATTACATAATAGTTGTGGTCGCAAAGTTTGCTTTAAAGGACTTCACATGTTAAAGCCTTACTTAACAAGAGTACATAAGAAATGGATAAAAAGGTTAAATACCTATCAGAAAATCAATTTAAAATATCACGGTGCCTATACCACGTGACTTTTTAAGATCTGTGTTGGGAGAATGAAGCGCGACCCTGTTAACATTTTTAAGGATGTCTTTTTAAATTCCTGAGAGTTTTCTATAGGTATCATTATCTTTTTAAACAAATAAGTATTTTTTCAGTAAAGTGCAACCCCGCTTTTGTAATATGAAGTCCCCACTGATCTGACATTTTTCTAACCGTTCAAACGCGTGGTTGCACTTTCCTGAAAAAATACTTATTTGTTTAAAAAAAATTATGATACCTATAGAAAACTCTAACGAATGAGCGGGCTCTCCACTTTATCCCATTAAAAATGGTGGAATATTTAAAAAGACATCCTTAAAAATGTTAAATAGTTCACGCTTTATTCTCCCAACACAGATCTTAACAAATTTAGGGACAAAATTGTCACAAAACCAGGTTTTCAATTTGAAAAAAAAAGCCTGATAAAGGGAGACAATTCAAAATGTGCATTGTTACTGATTGTTCCTAGTTACCCCCCTTTTGTCAAATTCAATCTATTTTCTCAAAGTGTGACCTTGACCTCGGAGATATCAACGTAATTCTTTCGCATGACACACCGTCCAATGATGGAGAACAAATGTGCCTAATGATTTTAAAATCTCACAATGAACGACATAGTTATGGCCCAGACAAGCTCATTTATGGCCATTTTTGACCTTTGAACTCAAAGTGTGACCTTGACATTGGAGATATCGACATAATTCTTTCGCATGACAGACCGTCCAATGATGGTGAACAAATGTGCCAAATGATTTTAAAATCTCACAATGAACGACATAGTTTTGGCCCGGACAAGCTCATTTATGGCCATTTTTGACCTTTGAACTCAAAGAATGACCTTGACCTTGGAGATATTGACGTAATTCTTTGCGTGACACACTGTCCAATGATGGTGAACAAATGTGCCAAATGATTTTAAAATCTCACAATGAATGACATAGTTATGGCCCAGACAAGCTCATTTATGGCCATTTTTGACCTTTGAACTCAAAGTGTGACCTTGACCTTGGAGATATGGGCATAATTCTTTCGCGCGACACACCGTCCAATGATGGTGAACAAATATGGTACATGATTTTAAAATCTCACATTCAACGACATACACGTAGTTATGGCCCAGACAAGCTCATTTATGGCCATTTTTGACCTTTCAACTCAGTGTGATCTTGACCTTGGAGATATCGACATAATTCTTTCGCGCGACACACCGTCGAATGATGGTGAACAAATGTACCAAATGATTTAAAAAAATCTCACAATGAACGACATATTTATGGCCCAGACAAGCTTGTTCCACCAGCCCGCCGACATTCGCCAATCTAATAACCAGTTTTTTCCTTCGGAAAACCTGGTTAACAAGACTATTGCCAATCAATATTAGTCCCCTACATACCATATTGCCATCTGTCCATGTTTCAAGTTTCATGAAAAAATCTGAAGAACTTTGTAAGTTATTGCAGGATCCACCATTTTCAGCAAAATTTCTAGTCTATTTGTTTCCATAGCAACCACAATTCTTGACGTAGGCACAAAATGAAATGACGTGCATAATCTCCATATTGCCATCTGCTTATGTTTCAAGTTTCATGAAAAAATATGAAGAACTTTTAAAGATTTCACAGGATCCAGAAAAGTGTGACAGACAGACTGACAGACAGAGCAGAGCGCAAACCATATAGTCTCCGGTAGGGGACTAATAAAGCACAATAGTATTTTTAGTCCACCGAAAAGCACTCCCGTGTCAGCACAGAATCACTGAAAAGCACTCAATTTCTCTATATATACATGGGGTAGTTTGCCAACATAATGAATATGATATACGTTCAGTACTGTTTTGTCATGCATAAGATAAGAAACTCCCTGGACATAAATTGCTCAAAAATTCCTTGAGGGATGCATTAGCTTACAATACAAACAAATATTAATTTCTCAGTTCATTTAGTGACATAAAACTCACATAATTTTTTATGAGGACTCCAGTTCCAGAAGTCGTAATTCAAAATATTTCCGTGAACCTTTTTGAAATCTGTTAAATGTACTATCAAGAGTGAGAAGTTCCAATTTAGCAATCGTCGAAAGGTTGCACATTCCAATCTCTTTAAGTTTGTTGTAAATATCTTTTTTTTCGTCCTCAGAATATTCCGTCAGAATTGTCCGTTGTTTACATTCTGTGATAAATTTCGCCTGAGTTAGTATTTGTAGCCTGTCTGTCAGAAACCCAGTTTCTGTAACATATTCGTTTTCAACCAATATGTCAAACACTTTGTTGTCATTAGGTTTCAATCCAGCAAAGTCATTGGCTTTGATAGGTCGAAATTCAAAGGACAGGCATGGCTTCATGTTGGAAGATCTGAAGGCAAGCACAAATACAACAGTGATTTCGTTTGAAAACATTTTTAAAAAGTCTTTTTTGCCTATACCTTCGAGCTTCTTTTTAAGCAACTGTCTGTATACATCCTTACTCTTAGTTTTCGTTGCATGTTCCCACCAAAGCGACAGATGTTCGTTATGACCTCGTTCGAGATCATGCCACATCAATTCGGCTGAATTTCGTATCTGTGCACATGATTCTCTTGTGGTGTGATTTAATTCATCTTTAGTGTGTATCAAGAATGTCTTCTTTGTTTTTTCTTCATGAATAACAATATCAAACAACTCTACGTTATTCGAAAGAATTCTGTCACCGGGAAAAACAACGTATCCCGGTTGTTCACAAAAAAGAAACAGCTCATTGAAATCTCCTTCCTTAAGTGGCATCATACATTTTAAGAAACATAAAATATCGTTTTCTTTCAGATCCAAATTTGGAAAATTACTTACAACTTCAGACAACAACTCTTCATGTAACACTGGATTCAGGACAGTAAATGTGTCATTTGTTCGATCACACACTTGCACAGGCTTTTTGAGCAATTGTTGCATTGTAGGTGTTGCAGAAACGCCAGATCTACACGCCCATAAAATTTTACGAGCTGATTCTTCTTTTCTTTGTGATTTCTTTTTCTTGACTCCATCCGGTTTTTCAGTTGTTGAAGTTTTGAGAGAAGGATCTAAAGATTTCTTCTTTTTTTCTTTTTTTTTTTCTTGTTCTTTTTTTTTCTTGTAATCTTTGCAAAGTTTGGCTATGCCAGGAATCACATAGCTTTTCTCAGTCAAACAGACCTCGTCGTTTATGACGATGTTTATTTTTTTACATAACATTTCCAACAGACGTTTCAACTCTTCATTGTTCATGTTTAGGATCTTGCAGTGTTTTTCTACATCAATATCAGATTTATATTGCCATGGAAACTTGAGAATTTTGGAAAGAATATCTTTTTCATCGTCCTGAAAGTGACAGTTTTCTACAAGAATGCTAAAATTTCTGTCGATATTAAAAAAGAATGAACTGTGAAATTTAAACCACTTGTTTGACAGTCTATAGTACATGGTGTCGCCGTCTACTACGCACCCATGTATGAAATTTTGAATGGGCTCAGCTTTGATTTTATCTGGTGTGGTGAAAGACAGTTTGATAGCATTATTTTCCAACAAATGCCCAAGTCTGGAATCACTACCAACAATAGGTTCCAAGCATAAACTCTCTGAAAAATGGCGTTTAAGTTTGGTAATGACGTCGTGCATTGTAGGAACAGAACGCCATTCCTTTAATGTCTTTAATCCATGTTTAAGAGTGAACGAAGACGAATTTTGAAAATCATGAAAGAAGCGATGACTTAGATACAAGTCATCAATGATTCCATTTTTGATAGTCTCTAAAAACTTTTTGCACATAAGTTTGCTCAGATCTGCCATTTTGGATGTGTCTTTTACTCTTTTAACGTATTCAAATGCTTGAACCAAAGGCCCTTCGGTTTTCGGAATGTTTTCTAATTCGCTAGAAATTGTTTTCAAAACAGCTGCTGATGTAGTTAACCCCATTCTCATTCTAATACACACATTATTAAGTCCAAAGCCTATTCCTATGCTAGATTGTTTGCCACTAACTTTAACTAATAGTTGCCATAATTGTGTATCTTTCCTAATATCACTGGTTATACCGGCAATATACTGTTCCAGTTGGATGTTATGAATGGATTGTTTGGCCTTGAAAAGTGTATTTGTTGAGAGATCAGCTCCAGCCAAGCTGTACCTCTCAATTTTTAGAACATTGTTCTCGTCTATATAATGTTTTGCACAGTTAGTTCTAAATTCAGGATCTGCAAGATGTAGAATAAATTGGTATGTTGATCCATCGCACAATAAGAAAATCTCTGGTTGTCTGTTTTTTAATCTGTAAAATGCCTGAACATTTCCTGATTTTCTGTCTCCTGGAATCTTAGATTGTTCTGATCCTGTAAGTTCTTTCGATATCTTAACAGAATTTGAATTGAATGTATTCTTTGTACTGTGACAAAACCATTCTACATTGAATTCTCCGAACTCATGACATGAATGATCTTTATATGAAAGATTATGGGATTTTGTTAACGTTTCTATAATTGCTTTCTTTAACGATTGCATGTCACGGACGCTTTCTAATCCTGTGAATCGACAATTCATAATTTTGTATATCGACACAAAATTTAAAATCTCTCCTATTATGTCACCAGGACCATTACCTTCAGCATTATCATCACTATTTTCAACGTCACCACTTCCATCATGGTCATGATTACCGTCATCTGCATCACTGCGTTCAAGTTCATCCCTTATTATACCATCTTCAACGTCATGATTACTATCATTCGCATCACTGCATTCACCTTCATCCCTTCTTATACCATCTTCAACATCATGATTACCATCACCCGCATCACTGCCTTCACGTTCATCACTTCTATTTCCATCATCAACGTCATGATTACCATCATCCGCACCACTGCATTCACGTTCTTCCCTTCTTTTACGACCTTCAACGTCATGATTACCATCACCCGCATCACTGCCTTCACGTTCATCACTTCTATTTCCATCATCAACGCCATGATTACCATCGTCCGCACCACTGCATTCACGTTCTTCCCTTCTGTTGACACCTTCAACGTCATGATTACTGTCATATGCATGACCACTATCACGTTCATCACTTCTGTTAATATACTCACTATCTTTAACGTCTTGTTTCGTTTCCGTACCCGAATTTTTTCCGGGTATGGATATACAATACCTCCGAATATCAGTTTTACATGCTTTTTTATTTGGCGTAGCCATATCCTTGTGTGTCTGTTGATATATTTTATCGTCTATTTAAGAAAGGCTTAGGAATAGGATATTCTGAAAAAATGAAAAACATGTTAATGTTATAATGCATTTGACGATTTCACCACGAGGGTAATAATGCACCAATGCGTTTTCCTGAGTTTTTTACCAATATTTTTTGAAATAGTAAGAAAAGAATGATATGGGAAAAACAAAGGTTTAATCATTGACGTGGTTGCTTTGGGTCATTTACCCTACCCCGCAAAGAACACCATTTAAACGTAAATTGATTATACACTATGATATGAATTTGTGAATGTGCATGCCTCCTTTTTCAACTTAAAATTTCTACAAAATGATTATTACAACTGTTTACATATTACGATATAAGGTTTCGTGTATAAGGGGACGGCTCAATAAATTGCTGTGTGTATAAATGTATGAACTTAAACAAGAGCACCGCATAACGGGTGCCACGCTCGGCTGCTGAAGCTTGTCAGAATTTTTTTTTTTTTTTTTTTTTTTTAGAGGTCACAGTGACCTTGACCTTTGACCTAGTGACCCAAAATGGGTGTGGTGTGTAGAACTCATCAAGGTGCATCTACATATTAAGTTTCAAAGTTGTAGGTGGAAGCACTTTTATTTTAGAGCCAATGTAAAGGTTTTAGCACGACGCCGGCGGACGGCAGACGGCGGATGACGAGCAGGCTATGACAATACCTCGTTTTTTTTTCGAAAACAGCCTCGCTAATAAAACGGTAGAAACATTCCCATTTACTTTCTTTTGCGCCGTTATTGTAAGATTTTCTTACAATAAGAGATGGGGCCTGAACTTAAATCTGTTTTTATTCAAAGAGCAAGGAAGTCCTTTGCAATGTGTCGCATAGTCCTGACTAGGGCTGTAACGAATCCAAAAAATGTGTTCAGATCCCAATCCGAATAAGGTTTTTACAGTTTTTCGGATTCGGATCCCTCAGATAAGAGAAAATGAGAATTTTCTGTCTAAATTAAAGAAATCAATGTTTAAGAAGTATAATTTGACTAAAAAACATTTATAACAATAAACATAACAAAGTTCTCGTTTAACATCTTTTTTTCTGATTTTTTTTTTTTTCTTAAGAACCCGTAACAGAAGTAATGAAATTTTCCTGTGTTAAAGCAATACTGCAAGGATGTAATTTGTTAAACGCAGCCAGGTTTACACTTTAAATTTAAGTTAGTTGCATGACAGTGACTTCAGGCTTAGACTATTAACAATGAAGTGGCTCATTTATCATTAAAAACTGTTGCACAATATAACAGTTATAATTGAAGAACTTATGTTTTAAAACTTTTAATTGATGTATAATTCTTAATGGAATACCTATGCTCATATACAGTATGGACAATTAATATGTTCAGCAGTGCTAACTCTGGCCTTCAGAAAATAATAGCCATATTTTTTTCCTTAAAAAAAATAATAGCCAAAGCATATGCGGACTTTTCCGCAAAACGGTACTGAAGGCAGAAAGAAAGAAAAACCAAAGAATCTCATTTTATCTATGTTTTATTAAATGTATATCTATTGGATTTAAGTTATAATATATATATATATATATATATATATATATATATATATATATATATATATATATATATATATATATATATATATATATATATAACTTAAAACAAGCATATCAGTGTGTCATTTTCTTACAAAATATTATCATGGCTTTACAATAAAGAATACAATTAATGTTGTGTGTGTAACTTAACAAACCAAATCTCAGCTACAGTTACATACACATAAGAATTACGGGCAGAGGCCCCAACCCACCCAGAGCCCTTACTAATTATACTATTTTTTTATAGTTTTTTCCAATTGCAATTATTCATGAATACACATATTATAAACCACACCTTCCGTATCACCGAGTGTGTATTCGTCATTCTATTTTTGCTATTATATCATAATTGACGTAAAAAATACAGTATCCGACAACGGTAATCCGAAAAATTGTACGCGTTTTGCACATGAAATATGCATAATATACAATATTAATATGCATAAATTAAAATATGCATACTACTTGATCTCTTAATACGACGTTTGCCATCAGCCGCAATATTGTAGGCAGAGGTCAATATCAATTGTAAATGATTTATTCCAAAAAATAACACTTTCGCAATGCTTATCATGTTTACATCAATTAACGTCACAGCGCGTGAGTTAAAATACACCAACCTCAGTGTAATTCCAAACACGTGTTTCGTTAAAATTAGCTGGCCATGGCATATGCCGGGTCCCTATGAATTGGAAAAACCAGGTTACCTGGTTAAAAATTGAAATAATTATTTTAAAGCAGACGACAAACAGCGGTAATTACGGGGATAATTAGTTGATGCGATTAAATAATTATTGCATCACGCAATGCTCAACGTAATCTAATTGCAGAAAAAACGGCGTGAAAAAACAAAACCAGCCGACAATATAAGCGGCGATTTCATGACGATTAAATATTAATTGGCGAAAAATTAACAAAGATCTAACAGTTACAGATAATTGGTAAAGCACGGGGAGATTAAAAACGTTTTTTCAGAACTATATCACTGCTGTCGGACACTGATTGAGAAAAACGCTCTAGGCCACAATGTCGCAAACGTTATTGATGCGTTTATGACAATACACAGGGTCAATGTGTACACAGGTAATCTCGTATCGATTTTTCCTGCTTGATGGCCCGATTTGCAGGCGTTTCGCATTCGCCGGACAACATTTAGAGGCAATTTGTTTATTGATGTAGGAGGATAAAATAATCGCCATTTTTTCTAGACAATTTAAAGAAATAATAGCCAGTTGGATAAAATAATCGCAATTGACGATAATGTCTGGCAGCAGCGTGAGCACTGTGTTCAGGGTTGTCATTAGGAGCCGGCCAGCAGCCCATTTGACCCCCTCAAATGTTATGTAGGCCAGCTCAAATTCGGAAAAAAATAAAACAAGATGTGTTTGTGAAACACAATGTCCCCCTATATGATGTTTGACATTGTAGGATGACCTTGACCTTGTGAAGGATGACATTGACCTTGACCTTTCACCACTCAAAATGTGCAGCTCCATGAGATACACATGCATGCCAAATATCAAGTTGCTATCTTCAATATTGCAAAAGTATTCATAAAATAAGCGATTTGGGCCACATATATTTGACCTCTGACCTTGAAGGATGACCTTGACCTTTCACCACTCAAAATGAGCAGCTCCATGAGATGCACATGCATGCCAAATATCAAGTTGCTATCTTCAATATTGCAAAAGTATTCATAAAATGAGCGATTTTGGCCACATATAATTGACCTCTGACCTTGAAAGATGACCTTGACCTTGACCTTTCACCACTCAAAATGTGCAGCTCCATGAGATACACATGCATGCCAAATATCAAGTTGCTATCTTCAATATTGCAAAAGTATTCATAAAATGAGCGATTTTGGCCACATATATTTGACCTCTGACCTTGAAGGATGACCTTGACCTTGACCTTTCACCACTCAAAATGTGCAGCTTCATGAGATACACATGCATGCCAAATATCAAGTTGCTATCTTCAATATTGCAAAAGTATTCATAAAATGAGCGATTTTGGCCACATATATTTGACCTCTGACCTTGAAGGATGACATTGACCTTGACCTTTCACCACTCAAAATGTGCAGCTCCATGAGATACACATGCATGCCAAATATCAAGTTGCTATCTTCAATATTGCAAAAGTATTCATAAAATAAGCGATTTGGGCCACATATATTTGACCTCTGACCTTGAAGGATGACCTTGACCTTTCACCACTCAAAATGAGCAGCTCCATGAGATGCACATGCATGCCAAATATCAAGTTGCTATCTTCAATATTGCAAAAGTATTCATAAAATGAGCGATTTTGGCCACATATAATTGACCTCTGACCTTGAAAGATGACCTTGACCTTGACCTTTCACCACTCAAAATGTGCAGCTCCATGAGATACACATGCATGCCAAATATCAAGTTGCTATCTTCAATATTGCAAAAGTATTCATAAAATGAGCGATTTTGGCCACATATATTTGACCTCTGACCTTGAAGGATGACCTTGACCTTGACCTTTCACCACTCAAAATGTGCAGCTTCATGAGATACACATGCATGCCAAATATCAAGTTGCTATCTTCAATATTGCAAAAGTATTCATAAAATGAGCGATTTTGGCCACATATATTTGACCTCTGACCTTGAAGGATGACATTGACCTTGACCTTTCACCACTCAAAATGTGCAGCTCCATGAGATACACATGCATGCCAAATATCAAGTTGCTATCTTCAATATTGCAAAAGTATTCATAAAATAAGCGATTTGGGCCACATATATTTGACCTCTGACCTTGAAGGATGACCTTGACCTTTCACCACTCAAAATGAGCAGCTCCATGAGATGCACATGCATGCCAAATATCAAGTTGCTATCTTCAATATTGCAAAAGTATTCATAAAATGAGCGATTTTGGCCACATATAATTGACCTCTGACCTTGAAAGATGACCTTGACCTTGACCTTTCACCACTCAAAATGTGCAGCTCCATGAGATACACATGCATGCCAAATATCAAGTTGCTATCTTCAATATTGCAAAAGTATTCATAAAATGAGCGATTTTGGCCACATATATTTGACCTCTGACCTTGAAGGATGACCTTGACCTTGACCTTTCACCACTCAAAATGTGCAGCTTCATGAGATACACATGCATGCCAAATATGAAGTTGCTATCTTCAATATAGCAAAAGTTATTGCAAAATGTTAAAGTTGGCGCAAACAGACAGACCAACAGACCAACAGACAGACCAACAGACAGACCAACAGACAGGGCAAAAACAATATGTCCCCCACTACTATAGTGGGGGACATAAAAAAAACAGCAAATTTTCACGACAATGACGAGATATTTAGTATTCGTTTATATACTAACTGTCTAAAACGGAAGTAAACAACCGTAACAGAATGAGATATATGTTAACGGCTTTCTCATTGGTCGTATCGATATAATTGTCCAATCGCGGAGCGGGTAACGGGAGTGTACGACTTTGATTCAAGGTCACAAACTGTGACAAAGTTAACATGTCCAAAAAAAGAAAAATAGACGACTTTTTCTTCTGTGTTTCGAGTAAGAACGATAGTTCGCTGTTGAAGTTCTTTTGTTCCAGTTTTGTTAATGTTTATCATTTACCCGCACCTCCGGATAAATGAACTTTCCTGTTACATTTTTTTTTTCGATTTCCGACAAATTTCATTGATGTTTGGTTCTGATGTTTGGTTTCTCCACTGAGTTTTGAACCTCCGAACGGCAAGTGGATTTATTTGCAACCACCTTTTACAGGAGGGTGAGTCTTTCAATAGGATAGATGAAACGCTCTAGCCCCAAACTCTCCTGATTTTTTCATGATTAAGGTCGGCCTTGGCCTAGGCACAATGCTAAATATATTGAATTGGCACTGCAATGTTTAGCTATGTCCTAATTTGTATTGGAAAAAACTGGCCCAAAGAAGCTATCTCAGCAAAATATTTAAATCCTAAAATTGCCTCAGCTGGGGCAACCTATGAACGATTGTTTGGGAAATCTGCATTGCCAAACTGCCAAATTTTTCTTAAAATTGCTTCCACTAGGAGAACCTATGCCCAAATATTTTATCGAGAAAGGGCCTCCGCAAGTGGTATTTTGCCAGAACATTTATCCTAAATTGCCTTGGCTAGGGTAACCTATGCCCAAATTTGTATTAAGAAAATGCCTGGGCAAGGGCCCTAAAGGGGTTTTTTGCCTATACATTTTATCCTTAATTGTCTTTGCTAGGGGAACCTATGCCCAAATTTTTATATAGAAAAAGTCCGGTAAGGGCCCTACAATGGTATTTTTCAAAAACATTTTATCCTAAATTGCCTTGGGCCCTTGGCAAAATCATGTAAATTATGAATTGGCACTGCAATGTTTAGCTATGTCCTAATTTGTATTGGAAAAAACTGGCCCAAAGAAGCTATCTCAGCAAAATATTTAAATCCTAAGATTGCCTCAGCTGGGGCAACCTATGAACGATTGTTTGGGAAATCTGCATTGCCAAACTGCCAAATTTTTCTTAAAATTGCTTCCACTAGGAGAACCTATGCCCAAATATTTTATCGAGAAAGGGCCTCCGCAAGTGGTATTTTGCCAGAACATTTATCCTAAATTGCCTTGGCTAGGGTAACCTATGCCCAAATTTGTATTAAGAAAATGCCTGGGCAAGGGCCCTAAAGGGGTTTTTTGCCTATACATTTTATCCTTAATTGTCTTGGCTAGGGGAACCTATGCCCAAATTTTTATATAGAAAAAGTCCGGTAAGGGCCCTACAATGGTATTTTTCAAAAACATTTTATCCTAAATTGCCTTGGGCAATTGGCAAAATCATGTAAATTATGTGCCCAAAATCGCTCAGAAGCCACGATTTGGCATCTGTATTTTAAACAAGAGGGCCTGAAAGGCCCAAGTCGCTCACCTGAGATAACAAGATATTATTGGGACAAATCTTCTGACCAAGTTTCATGAAGATCGGAAAATAAATGTGGCCTATAGAGTGTTAACAAGGTTTTACTATAGCCATATAAGGAAAAATGCCCCGCCCCCTGGCAGCCATGTTTTTCAACCAACCGGCATCATTTTTGAACTCATCCAAGATATTATCGGGATGAATCTTCTGAGCAAGTTTCATGAAGATCGGACAGTAAATGTGGCCTCTAGAGTGTTAACAAGATTTTACTATAGCCATATAAGGAAAACTGCCCCGCCCCTTGGAAGCCATTTTTTTCAAGCAAACATAATTATTTTCGAAATCATCAAAGATATCATTGAGACCAATCTTCTGACCAAATTTCATGAAGATTGGACAATAAATGTGGCCTCTAGAGTGTAAACAAGGTTTTACTATAGCCATTTAAGGAAAAATGCCCCGCCCCTGGTGGCCATGTTTTTAAAGCAACCAAAACCATTTTCAAACTCATCCAAGATATCATTGGGACAAATCTTCTGACCAAGTTTCATGATGATCAGAAAATAAATGTGACGTCTAGAGTGTTAACAAGGTTTTACTATAGCCATATAAGGAAAATAGCCCCGCCCCTGTGGTGGCCATGTTTTTCAACCAACCGGCATCATTTTTGAACTCGTCCAAGATATTATTGGGATGAATCTTCTGACCGAGTTTCATGAAGATCGGACTATAAATGTGGCCTCTAGAGTGTTAACAAGATTTTACTATAGCCTTATTATATAGCCATATAAGGAAAAATGCCCCGCCCCTTGGCGGCCATGTTATTCAAGCAACCAAAACCATTTTCAAACTCATCCAAGATATCATTGGGACAAATCTTCTGACCAAGTTTCATGATCGATGATCAGAAAATAAATGTCACGTCTAGAGTGTTAACAAGGTTTTACTATAGCCATATAAGGAAAATAGCCCCGCCCCTGTGGTGGCCATGTTTTTCAACCAACCGGCATCATTTTTGAACTCGTCCAAGATATTATTGGGATGTATCTTCTGACCGAGTTTCATGAAGATCGGACTATAAATGTGGCCTCTAGAGTGTTAACAAGATTTTACTATAGCCTTATTATATAGCCATATAAGGAAAAATGCCCCGCCCCTTGGCGGCCATGTTATTCAAGCAAACGTAACCATTTTCAAACTCATCCAAGATATCATTAAGACAAATCTTCTGACCGAATTTCATCAAGATTGGACAATAAATGTGGCCTCTAGAGTGTTAACAAGGTTTTACTATAGCCATATAAGGAAAAATGCCCCGCCCCCTGACGGCAATGTTTTTCAACCAACCGGCATCATTTTCCAACTCGTCCAAGATATGATTGGGATGAATCTTCTGACCAAGTTTCATGAAGATCAGACAATAAATGTGGCCTCTAGAGTGTTAACAAGATTTTACTATAGCCATATATGTATATAGCCATATAAGGAAAAATGCCCCGCCCCTTGGCAGCAATGTTTTTCAAGCAAACGTAACCATTTTCAAACTCATCCAAGATATCATTGGAACCAATCTTCTGACCAAATTTCATGAAGATTGGACAATAAATGTGGCCTCTAGAGAGTGAACAAGGCAAATGTTGATGTCGCACAACGGACAACGTACAAAAGGCGATCACAAAAGCTCACCTGAGCACGTTGTGAGCTAAAAGTACCGGGGGGGGGGAACCCTGGGCCCCCCCCTCCTAGCATGTTTCAATGTTTTTTATACATGGGTATCGGATCCGTTCGCCCTAGTAACACGTTCGCCCTGGCTCCGTTTGCCCTGGGTCCGTTCGCCCTATACTATCATTTGCATATTGGGGTATAAACAGTTGAATTTTCACACATTTAAGCAAGTTTGTACTTTAAGTTTTCATTAATTAATATAATAAGCAATAAGTGAAAATTACTGGCCTTTGTTACAAACACCCTTACAAGTTAAAGAGCGCCGTCTTTTATATTTAGGTAACACTTTTTTGTTTGATATTTTTGGAATAACCAAACTGTGAATTATCCCAGTATATAAAATGGAGCTCAACTATCTGGTTCTATTATACCAAAAATGGATAATGTGTGCATTTCGTGCAATTTGGAGGTATGACCTAGACAACATAGGGAAGCGGACAACGTAAACGAGCGAGGCATGGTATTGCGCATGAGGGGATGGTTAGAGGGTTAGGGTAAGGGTTAGGGGTCGGGTTAGGGTTAGCCTTAACCCATACCTTAACCCGACCCCTAACCCTAACCCTAACCTAACCATAACCCAGGGTTATCTCCCCTATACCATGCCTTGCTCGTTGTAATTGTCCTCTTCCTGACAACATGCGGTTACACTCGACATCAAATTTAACTTTTCAGTTATTATTATTTTATCATTATTAGTACTATTAGCATTTAAAATAAACTATTTGGAACTGGTGAGTATGTAAATTCTAAATTATAATGTACACAAAATAAAGTGCATCATTTATTATTTTATATATAAGCTGTATATTTATAAATCTTTTATAATAATATGTCACAAAATGTGTATTATAATCATTAAGATTATGAGATTTTGAGGGTAAGTTCTTGCCTTGTTTATCGTTCTTTCATTCAACAATATATAGGTCACCGTTTCTCGCTTTATCTAATTTCTTGTAATCTTGTCGATCCCTGCATTAGCAAATAAATTTAAAATTCATATACATGTAATCATCACTAAATCTCAATAAAAACATCAATATTCATTTAATATAACTGATCAACTTGCAATAATTCCCACGTGCATTGCGCTGTGTGAAGTAGCAACTGGCCTTTATTAATCATTGTCGATTAATTAAGAGATTAAAGAGATAACAGTCTGTGTTAATTGATTGTATTACGGACTATATTTTAATCAATTAAAGCCGTGATGTCAGCGAAATTTGTCAATGTCAGTGTCAGTTCATGAAATTTGATACAGTTATTAGCGTTGTTAATTAGTAAAATATTTTTTAATTGCAATTTTTTCCTGTTTTGTTATATAAAATGCCTTATTGAAATTA
Organism: Dreissena polymorpha; assembly: GCF_020536995.1. Lineage (NCBI taxonomy): Eukaryota > Metazoa > Mollusca > Bivalvia > Myida > Dreissenidae > Dreissena > Dreissena polymorpha. The sequence goes on along the minus strand of NC_068361.1, from coordinate 4,093,565 downwards.
TTGTGGAATGGAAATGTAATCAATTTTTAGTGTTTTTTTTTAATTTAAAAAATCAATATTGCTTACAGTGTGTTTCTTTTAGGAATCTCGAATAAGGCCTATCGTCAGGCCCAACGAGGAGATGATGAGTTGCATTTCCTATGCAGACAGTGTGAGGAAAGAAACTGGCAAGAAATCACTGACACCGATGCGGATGAAGGAGCTATCACCAGCACTGACAAATAATCGATGGACAACTCGACAACTACAGATGTATCATCTATCGCCGCTGATCTCGAACCATTGGATGGGACATTCAATATCACGCAACGCAACTTATACGTGACAATGGAACCGACAGAGACTTTCGTATATATTTAGACCTTTTTTCATTTTTTTTTTTCATTTCAATACCTGCATATTTGAAAATATCTTTACCACGAAGCAAGGTAATCACGCTTTCGCGGTTATGACACGTGTATTGTTGATTGTCATCACCCGCCCGCGGTAATGTACTTGTCAATTATGTTGTTAATTGATCGGTCTCTTTTATAACGATAATTACTACTTTTTTGTGTCATGTCAATATGTCTACTCCAAACCAACCAACAAATTTCAAATTTCCAAAACAGAATTTCGGGAATTTTTTTTTCCCGAAATCGTTATTTCAACCCAATATTCTTTTTAAGAGCACTAGCGGAGCCTAAATTACCGGACACAGTGATCGAAGATGTTCCTATAACTTTCACCATGCTATTGTTGTACTGTACACTGTATTTGTTTCATGTACATATTTGTATGATTTATATGCATGTATTGATTAATGTAAAGGTGTTACATAATGTGTTCATTGTATTATACTTTATTCTTTATTGATTTGTTTCATGTACATCTTTGTATTATTTATATGCATGTATATATATATACTGAACTCAATAAATAGTGAAGGTAACAATAAAATGTTTAAAAGTTAACAAATTTCATTATATTAATGCTTCCCTGCTTTGATAATAAAATTTAGGGCGAACAGACCCAGGGCGAACAGGATTTAAGGCGAATGGGAATAAGGGCGAACTGAAATAAGGGCAAATTGACACGGATTCTTATACATGTATATCTGTTATTATCAAAATCTTGATAATAGCAGAGTTGATGTAACCTGAGGACTTTATTTTTTCTTTACCATTCACATACCGTAAAAACTCACTCATAGGTTTACCCGCTCATACGTCGGGGGTATAAAATATGGTTCGAAAATGTGACATTTTGTGTATGTGCACTTCATAAGTCGGATAAAAATTACAGACAATAGGAAAATAGCGTCATTTAAATTGCGACCCCATCAAATTTATTTCCGAGTCTGTGGCGCAACTATATTGTTTAACATGTTAATTATATTAAACAAACCCAATATTATGGTAGCTTAAAATAGTATTACATTGCAATTTGATAATTAGTATAAATAATCTAATAAAACACTGCCATTATTTACGATATATGTGTTTAGGAATTTTGTAAACGGGGGCATCCGCCATAGTTAGGAACTGTATAGAAAGTTGTAAATCGGAAGTAATCGGTATATCTCAAAAAAGGATAAATGTTTTCATCGTTTCAATGCTTAGGGCAGAATAATTTTGGCAAATCGGAACTCAACTTGCGTTTAACATTTGCTCAATTAACCGTTAAACTCTACCTCTGTTCTTTGCAAAAGATTCGAAGGCAGAGCTATGCACATGCTATTATTTAATTGGACGATTGCCATTGAGGAACAAACACACGATTGGTTCGGCATGTGAATGCTAGACAAAGGAAGCCAATTCTGTCGGCGAGAAATGTGTCGCTTTATGGCTTAAGACAGGAAGCGGCTTTGCTTTAATAGTAAAACTGTCAATTCACACAGAGCGCAAATTTCGGAAGACTTTAACTGACTCTTTGTTTACAATTCCAGAAAAAAAACACTTGCTAACATTAAAATTTGGATTAAATTATCAAAAGAAAGCAAAAGCAAAGTTGAACAAGGGACAAAATTGTCACAAAACCAGGTTTTCATTGTGAAAAAAAAATCTGATAAAGGGAGAAAACTCAAACTGAACTTTTGAAATGAACAAACAAAATTAACCCCCTTTGTAAGTTTGTTTTTAAAAAAAATCTATTTTTAGTCGTGGCGACATTGACATTGGAGATATTGACGTGATTCTTTCGTGCGACACACCGTCCCATGATGGTGAACAAATGTGCAAAATGATTTTAAAATCTCACAATGAATGACATAGTTATGGCCAGGACAAGCTCATTTATGGCCATTTTTGACCTTTGAACTCAAAGTGTGACCTTGACCTTGGAGAAATCGACGTAATTATTTTGCGCGACACACCGTCCAATGATGGTGAACAAATGTGCCAAATGATTTTAAAATCTGACAATGAACGACATAGTTATGGCCCGGACAAGCTTGTTCGGCCCGCCCGCCAGCCAGCCCGCCCGCATTCGCCAATCTAATAACCAGTTTTTTCCTTCGGAAAACCTGGTTAAAAATATTATTAAATTAATTCGCGTTAGTTCAAATACATGTAAGACGTTTTGCATTGTAAATCAACGAGTTTTCATGACAACAACAACTTTTACAACCATTACTGCGACGACGCGGGGATCGATCTACCTCCATTTTTTTCATTAACTATCTCATAAGTCGAGACTATAATTTTAATCAGCTTTTGGAGGGAAAAAATCTCGACTTATGACTGCATTTTTACAGTAAATATCCTCTTCTTTACAATGAGCAAAATCATGTTAATTATGTGCCCAAAACCGCTCAGAAGCCACGATTTGGCCCAACCTAGCAACTTGCACATTCGGTGCTCGCACAAGTTGGCCCCCTAAAATAACTCAAAAGCCTGCTACAAAGAATCCTAATGACAACCCTGATGTTGTTATTTAAAGGGCATGGAAATAAGCAAATGTTAAATATTTTTAGTTTCTGATCTGTTAAAAAAGGCTTTCCTAACTTTTTAAACAAACAATACTATATAGTAATACTAATTTCATGTTCACCTTGCTATATTTTAAGATAATCTCTTGTTGGGTAGAGTCAAGTTACATGTACCATTACCGGATCAGAAGCGTAATTAAGTTGTTCTGGTGAAAAGCAATAAATGTTTTGAGACTTCTTTTACACCAGTTTGATTAAATATTACCTTTGCTTACTGATTCAGCACATAGTCTTATTTTTTAACGCAGGCAAAATGTATTTGTGATACCTTTTTTTCGCCACAATACATGCATTAACGGATCAGTTGTAGCAATAACGCATCACATGACTGAAACCACTCAGTGGGGCATCTTACACCTATTAGAACTGTCGAAACATGAAATGTGTTGTTTACAATGACCAGGTTACATTGCCAGTTATAAATTATATCTCTTTTTTTTGTTATTAATTGTTTTCTATATGTGATCTTGTATCCACACTTTACGCATGGTGTTCTTGTGTGAATTATCTGTTGAAAATCCTAAAAAGATCAAAAAGATATGGGCATCTTATAAACCATGTAAATTGTTTGAATCATATCCAATCATTAATACAGAACATAAATAAAATATTTAGATTGAGATCATTTATTGTAAGAATCAACAAGATTTGCATATATTTTATTATAATATATTATCAATACGAATATTATCACACTTGATCCGTTATTACCCTAAGTCTTCATTTCATTTAAGGAGTTGCAAACTCTTAAATAACAAAGACAGGCCATTTTTTAAACTTAACAAAAATGCCAAGTGTTGTATATCATTGAAAAGGTCTTTAAAAATGCTATGGTTAAATAGTTATTGCATTTTGAATTTGACATGGTTACGGACAACATGATGCCAAAGAAAAAGAATTATATAGGTCATTAAATTATTTTTTTATAAATTACTTAATTTACATAAAGTGCCAAGTATTGTATATCCTTGCAAAGGTCTTTGAAAATGCAAATCATTGCAGTTTAGATGAATTGTTTATCTTTAATGGTTACAAAGGTATGGTATTTTGAAGTTGACATATAATTGTAAAATATTTAAAGAACTTGATGCTGTACGTTCCCAAATAATTTCCCACAAGAACCATGTAACTGATCATCATTGCTGAACATTAAATATTAGATTTACCATTCAAAAAGGCCACAATCATTACATGCTGTACCTTATTGTTTTAGAATCTTCAGGTCACCCTTGCTGTAGTCCTCCAGCAACTTGAAGACATACACAGCCGTGTCACCGTCGTATATGATGTTATAATATTCAGGATAACCAGGAACCTGAAGCATAAAAATACAAAAATAAACTTCATAATGAGTATTTTAATCATCATTTTCTTTTTTAATTAATAGTAATATGAAATAGTTCACACAATACTGCTAGTAAGTTCACTTAAAACTGTTAGTAAGGTTAAAGATAACAAATCAAGGGTACAGGAATACTGATTAGTTGTTATTCGAAAGTTATCTAAGACTTGGTTTGTACATCACATGCTATACATTTGAAATTAATATGTAGCTTCTTAAGTGATGTTTAGCTGAAAACAAAACAAAACAAAAAAGAAACAATAAAACAAAACTGTAAAATATCATAACAGTAAAATATAAATAACAATCATGCTGCCAAAACCAACTTTCAACTGACCGTAATGCAATTGTGGTGATCAAACTGTTTAACGCATTATCACCTTTCAACTGAACAAAAAGCTAAGTGTGGTTATCCAACTGTTGAACAGCTTATCACCTGAGATATTACTTTGCCCCTAAAACCTCTTGGATTTTCTATCTTCTTCAAAACTGTGTTGAACTCTTTTTCGTGTAAGGATTGGCTGTTCAGAGTTGCTGCCTTCTGGTTGTTGAATGGTGAAAGCATGATTCACGAGCTTTTTCACATTCGCTTTGACTTCTTTGATAGTTAATTTGCGTTTACCAACAGACAGTAAATAACACGTTATATCCTCTGGGTTCTGCTTTAAGATATGTCGTCTGAAGTTTAGCTGGGCCTTCAGGGCATCAAGCTTTTCAGTTTTTTTTGTTATTTCGTTAAGGGCACTCGCAACCTACTCCTCAGATTGCCATAACCCAAAATGTATCATTTTCTTTGAGTATCCCTCCAGGCAACTCAAATTTGTTTTCTCTGGCATCACTTCACCTAACTGCATTTGAGACAGAATAAGACGCTCAACATTCATATTTAAAACAGTAGATCTTGCAGGTAATTTTTCACACTGCTTTCCAACTATTTTCAAAACACATTTTATGACATGTTCAACATTTTGAGCACTTACATTCAAAGACAAAAGAGTGTATATACATTGCCTTAATTCATAACTGTATTTTCCCTCAATGCTGTCATAAAAACTAACTGACTGTGACTCATTCAGCATATCTGCCAGCCAATCACGCTCTTCTTCCATGTTTGACACTCTTTCATTTTTTGCCTGCTGTTCTCGTTCTTTATTTGCCAAATCAGTTTCAAGCCTTGCATTATTACTTCTTACATCATCAATCTGTTCTGTCATTTGCCCTATTTCTTAGTTTAGCTTGTTTATTTTTGCAACATTACGAGAGTGCTGCAACCTGATTCTTTTCAAAGTTTTGTCTTTCATTTTGATTCTCTTTTCAAAATATTGTATAAGAGTTTTCTGAGTAGTAATGGTTTCTTTCATTTTCATTATTGTTTTTTCCAAGTTTTGCTTTTTTTCAGTTCAGTTACGGATCCTTTCAACTGTTCATTTTCTTCATTTAGACTTATTTTCCAGGGCCAAATCAATGCTTACATTTTTATATGAACAATCATCCCCACTTTTCAAGGTCGCCGTGGTGTAATGGATATGGTGTCCGCCTAGCAACCGGGAGGTCACGGGTTCGATGCCCACCGTGGGAGCGTTCTTTAGATCTCCCCCAAAGACACCAAGTACTGGTTCTAGGCCCAGGAAACAGACTCGAGAGCATTTATATAAGCCTTAGGCTTTCGATGCAATCGAGCTAAAATAAATAGGTTTAAACTATCCCCACTTTTGATGCATGGTAGACTGGAATTTTTGTTTTTTAATGAATAGCAGTCTTTGGAAGTAGAATTTCGGAGTTGAGAAATAGCTGGAGTGCTTCATGTCCTCCTCCTTTATTTTTGTTCTTGACAAGTTTACGATATGTTTCTTGAGCTTTTTTTAAACATTGTCTGTAGGATGATTCCGATGGTTTAACTGAATGATGATCTTGATCTAGAGACTTTAACCATATGACAATTGTTGCATTGGATACATTTTGTTTTAATTTATTCTTTAATTCGGCATGTGCCGCCATTTTCGCCTTGATCCTCGTCCTCAAAAAACTGGTGAGGAGGAGCACTATAGGGGAAAAGTGTTAGTATGTGTTAGTATTTGTGTTAGTAAGTGTTTGGTGTACTTTTTACTGATCCAATATTTCACTCTTTACAAATAAGTACACCCATATATGACTATTCATGCACACAACCTCAAATATTGGTACAACAAGAGGGCCAAGATGGCCCTAGTTCGCTCACCTGAGAGGAGTCGGTTCATTCTTTACCAAATGTCAAACTTTACCTTTGTCCAGACAAACATCCTGGTCAAGTTTCATCATTATTGAACCAAAACTCCGGCGCATGGAGTGTTTTTGTTTTTGTAAGATTTGACCTGGCCATTTCCTATATTTTGAGTAGACTGGGGGCCATGTTTTTCAACAGACCAGAACCACTTTTGAACTCAACCAACATATCATTAAGGCAAACATTTTGACCATTTCATGAAAATTGGGCCAAAAATGTGACTTCTAGCGTGTACACATGTTTTCACCATATACATAGAGAGAAAAATGCCCCGCCCACTGGCGGCCATGTTTTTTTACCGATCTGGACCATTTTCGAACTCGTCTGAGATATCAATAAAACCTATGTTTTGAGCAACTTTAATGATGATTGGGCAAATATTGTGACTTCTAGAGTGTTTACAAGGTTTCTCTATAGCCAAATAAGGAAAACTGCCCCACCCACTGGCAGCCATGTTTTTCAACGGACCGGAACCACTTTTGAACTCAACCAACATATCATTAAGGCAAACATTTTGACAAAGTAAAATGAAGATTGGGTATGAAATGTGACTTCTACAGTGTTTACAAGGATTTTCTTATTTTTTGACCTAGTGACCTAGTTTTTGACACAGCATGACCCAGTTTCGAACTCGATCGAGATATCATTGGGACAAATCTTCTGACCAAGTTTCATGAAGATCTGACAATAAATGTGACCTCTAGAGTGTTTACGAACAAATGTGGACGGACGGACGACGGACAAAGAGCTAAAAATACACCAAAAAGGACATTGATTTCTTGTGTGGGTTTACTGTAAGAAAATTTTTTATCTAATTTTCCCCCAAATAGTACATGTAGGCTTTTGCAAGTTACTTTGTTTGTTTTACATGATTAACATAACAGACCACCTGTGAATAGGGACATAGTATGTATGCCGAGAAATGCATTCAGCACATATCCATCAACAGATTTTGTTAGAGATTAAGACACCCTAGGCTACCCTGAGCATTTCATTATTTTATCTGGATTGCTTTTCTATCATCATGAAATTTACCTGATGCAGTGCTAATTCTTGTTTGATAGTTTTGTTCTTTGCCTCCATTGCTGTAATTATATCACGTTGCCGTCACAAATGGCATTAGTCGGAGTAGTTTCCCCCTGCAAAAGATAGTTTGGAACTTGGAAAAAATTCATAACAAGAGCACAGCATAACGGGTGCCAACGCTCGGCTGTGGGTGCAGTTTTTAATAAATGAAATTGAAAGCTTGTCAGATTATATTTTTTTTAGAGGTCACAGTTACCTTGACCTTTGACCTAGTGACCCAAAAATGGGTGTGGCGTGTAGAACTCATCAAGGTGCATCTACATATGAAGTTTCAAAGTTGTAGGTGGAAGCACTTTGATTTTAGAGCCAATGTCAAGAATTTAGCACGATGCAGGTGGACGACACCACTAGATGGCTATGACAATACCTCGGGTTTTCTCCGAAAACAGCCGAGCTAAAACCACACGAATATTAATCATGCATTCTGAGAATTCACCGATAGCACCAATAAAGTAACAGTTTTATTATATGACAGGCGACAAAAATTCCACTCGTCCGCTAGTATTGACGAGTGAAATCTTGAAAGGACGAGTGAATTTCCCTAAAGCTCTCGTCCTACAGGACGAGTGAAAAAAACTGATTTTAAAATATGTATTTTCTGACCAGTAAGACTCTTTTTCATTAAATAAAATCATTTCTTAAAGCATATCTATTCCGAAAGTAGAACGCGAATGAACCGGAAATCTTGGGAACGTCTCTTTTCCGGGAAACACTCTTTTCCATTTTCCTGATTCCATTGGCTGTTTCGTCCCCTGTTTCGATTGGCTGTTTCGGCTATGGAAAATAGTTGTATGGCCATACACGAGAAAGACCGGTTATGGAAGAGAAAGACCGGTTATAAAACATTTAGTTTTAGAAAGACGTCCGAGGACTAAAAGATAAAAAGTAAATAGTAATAACATAAATTTCATTCTTAAATACGAATGAAATTATATGTACTGGTACTAGTCTTCTATCTGCAATGGTCAAATATGGATGTGTATGGTGTACTTAATAAATAAATAAACTACACGTATGGTTTATAAGTTTAATGTACATCGATAATAAATATATAATCAGGCAACATGATAGTGCGCGTGCATGTGATGAGCGCTACTGCAAGTCGACTAAGGCCACAGTAAATTACTCTTAAAACTACACCATCGTTCATTACTGCAATTCGACTATGGCCACAGTTAATGACTCTTAAAATGACACCACCGTTCATTACTGGAAGTCGACTATGGCCACAGTACATGACTCTTAAAATGTCACCACTGTTCATTACTGCAATTCGACTATGGCCACAGTAAATGACTCTTAAAATAACACCATCGTTCATTACTAAACGTCGACTATGGCCACAGTAAATGACTCTTAAAATGTCACCACTGTTCATTACTGCAAGTCGACTATGGCCACAGTAAATGACTCTTAAAATGTCACCACTGGTCATTACTGCAAGTCGACTATGGCCACAGTAAATTACTCTTAAAATGTCACCACTGTTCATTACTGCAGTTCGACTATGGCCACAGTAAATGACTCTTAAAATAACACCATCGTTCATTACTAAAGGTCGACTATGGCCACAGTAAATGGCTCTTAAAATGACACCATCGTTCATAACTGCAAGTCGACTATGGCCACAGTAAATGACTCTTAAAATAACACCATCGTTCATTACTGCTAGTCGACTATGGCCACAGTAAATGACTCTTAAAATAACACCATCGTTCATTACTGCTAGTCGACTATGGCCACAGTAAAAGACTCTTAAAATGACACCATCGTTCATTACTAAAAGTCGACTATGGCCACAGTAAATGACTCATAAAATAACACCATCGTTCATTACTGCAATTCGACTATGGCCACAGTAAATGTCTCTTAAAATGACACCATTGTACATTACTGCAAGTCGACTATGGCCACAGTAAATGACTCTTAAAATGACACCATTGTACATTACTGCAAGTCGACTATGGCCACAGTAAATGACTCTTAAAATGTTACCACTGTTCATTACTGCAAGTCGACTATGGCCACAGTAAATGACTCTTAAAATGTCATCACTGTTCATTACTGCTTGTCGACTATGGCAACATTAAATGCTATCTAGGTCCCTGTGGCATACAAAACGTGATTTTCCATTGTCACATCGACGGTGGAAGACAGGTGAGCAATGGTTTCATAGGATTTCTACATGTTCTAGTGGTTACAATAATGTAAAAGAAAGTCATATATATTTTACTCTTCATTGGATCACATAAGTTCATAGGAATTTGGTCGAAGTTCTATCGCCATTTCATTCCGATCTTTTTTATATATATTTCAGTGACGTTTTGTGGTTGCTTATCCATTGCAAATTTATTACAAACGTAGACGCGGCACCAAAAAGTTCCATCGGATATGGATTTTGCGTTTTCACGTTAGAGGTATTAATTCATACATTACTCTCCGTTGCATGCCTATTGATTATCATATTCAAATATTAATGCACAATTTCATTAACGTATTGTCATACTCTTGAAACAGTGTACATGCTATAATCATTTGGTTCTTTTTTAACAGTTTTTTCCTCATGTAATTCAGGCATTGACTGTCGTGGAGAAAAACATCCAAGATACCTTTTCAGAAAACGGGTAAGTTGTAATTGTCATAAATAAGGTAGCTTTTCTGCAATTAAATTCAATGCACTGATATACTAAGCTTATTCAAAATGTGCGTTAATGCTTACAAAAACTGACTTTAACAGAAGAAAAGCTTTGTAAACGGCGTAGTATTCGAACTCGGTCTTGCCACCGAAACCTATGTGTGACGGTGTTGTGGAATTGGTCTTGATGCGTCTGTTACTTGCCCAAAGTCAATAGCTACTTCGAATTCTATGAGCTCCGAACGAAATAGATAAACTCTATATGAGAAATTCGTAAAGACCAAAGTATCGCAATGATCCGGTTGCATTACGAACAGGCACTTAGTACAGTACAATGCCTAGCAATGGCAACTGTATATTGCATAAGCGCTTGGCATTCAAAATACCAATTATATTGAAAGCTATCTGTGTTCCCTTATTTATATAACCACTTTATATTTAGGATAAGAGCCGAAATATTTTGAATCAATCAACGATAAAAGTCGAGGTTCGATTGTAAAGAAAAAATATGTGTTATTCGCTTATTCACAATTTCTCCTGACAAACGGTACCATACACAATGTAAAACTTTCCCTTTCTTTGATTTCATACAAATTTCACAAAACATGGGAAATTGATTGCTTACTTAAACTGTCAATAATGACGACATTTACAGGAACCACCCTTTGGTAAAGCTCGTAGCTAACGAAAAGCTGAAATCAGCTTACAAGAAGAACAAAAGGTATTTCGTATTATATATTTTTTTTATTGAGTATTGATTTTTTTCATGAACTATTCCAGTCAGCCATAACATAATCATTGGGCCGTTTACAATGGATTTAGAAAGTGAAAAATAAACATAATATTGCATATGACCGATTTTGTAAAGGTTAAAAATTAGTATGTGGAAAGATATACATCTAAGGTCGTGCTCGATCGAGACTGCCATCAACATTTGTTAAAAACTAAACTTAAACTTATAAAAATTAAAACCAATACCATTTCTATATTAAATTACAGACTAGTTTCATCGTATACAGAATCCGTCCTCGTCAAGGAAGCGTGTTCAGTGATCATGCAAGAGGTAAAGAGTATGGTCTTTGATTATTTTTTGTAACAAGTATTATCTTACAATAATATATACGTTTTCAAAACATGATTTTATTTATAAGATTGCGTAACATTTTGTTCATTTTGTGCACAACCACATTTTATTCACGAAAGTATAAACTTGCGCTGTGTTTGTGTAAATTTAATTCGTCAAATGTAAATATTTTAAATGTTAATGGGAAGAACAAATTCTTAAAATGTACAATATCTCCATATAACATGCCTGTTAGACTGTCAATAGACATAGAATCCCGTTTTATTTTTTACGCGGTTTTTTTAAAGGCGAGTCCGAACAATATAAATAGTAAAGGCAAAAATTTAAAGTTATATAATTAATTGAAAAAAGTATATCGGTTTCGAATGTCATACAATAATTATTTTCTTCTTTGGTGTCAAAGTAAACTACATATTCGTACAGAAAATATTTCACAGTACATGTATGTAAAATTTGTTAAATATTCTCATAATCGTTTGTTTCATCATAAAACTGCACGCGACTGGATGTAGTTATAAAGAGGCCACAGAGGCTCTGCAACGAACGGTGGCCAAAAGTATTTTCACAGCATATAGCCTGGCAACAACTCACCGTATGTATTGTCCATATCATTAATACTACAATGATCAGTTTTGTAAAAAAATATAGCAGTCATATTAGGTTTTTCTTTTCGTATAAATGTCATAGAAATTTCATTCGGATTTACGTTTTACAAAATGGTTTAAAGAGATATCTGTAACGTGTTTTAGCATAACCAAGCCATTAATACAATTACTAGTCACAGACAATTTATGATTAGTAAAAGTTTATCGTATCATCGAAATAAAACAATTACTTATAAGTGTCTTCGTAGCCTTTGACACTTTAAAAGTTTGACTTGTTATGTAACTTGATGTGTTTTTAGTTCATTTTCACAAATATTTTGGGTTTTTTAATGCAGGCTCGAGCATAAAAGAATATTGATCAAGCGCCCTAGCAGATAGACGTAAGTAAAACACGGAACATAAATTTTACAGATGAAATTGTAGGTGCTCATGAAATTTCATGTAAGAAATTTTTCTGGATAGTAGATGTATATTCATGTTAAAAAGCAAGTTTTCTTGTAGCGAATGTCACAACTTTCTTGGTACTCAAAAACTGTGTGAGAATCCTAGTCAATATGTCGTACCAGATTGGATTTTGTTGCAATCTATTTCAAAGGTAAAGCCTGGTGAACACAAAGACGCTAACATCCTGCAGAAAAGTTCAACATGGCTGACAACACCGTACGGCCGGAAGATGTGTTAGGACAAAAGTGGGATCGTTGCATTGCAGACACCGGTTTACTGTTAACTGTTGAGTTATCGATCCGGACAGAACTTAAGTGTGCACCACTGCAGTATGATGACATTTAAGTTTTATAGACTTTCATGCAATAGTTACTGTCACACAGCTCCGGACATTGAAAGTGGAAGGACGAAGAACCACACAGAAACAATATCGGCGAATGATGATGTATATTTGTTTAAAGTTTCGTGAAATAGGTACTGTGAAATAGCTCCGGACGTACAACCTTCCTGAATTTCAATCTATTAAGGGGCAATAAATTAATAACGCGTGCACCGCAGTATGATTGAACACATTCATATTAAGTTTAATGAAATTTAATAAATAATTATTGATAAACACCTCCGGACATCGCCAAAATAATATTCCCTCACTGTCTTAGAAGGGTAAAAAGCCATCATAATGGAGGTGTCATTTTGTCTACTTACAAGAGTTGGCGCATTCGGATTAAATGCGTATTCTACATGCAATAATAAATGCATGCAAAAATAAATATCTTTCTTGCAACAAGCGTAAATCTACTGCAAATCTTAGCAAAACATTTGCAAACGTTTGTGCGTGTGTATAGTGACGCAATCATACGTTTTTCCATAGGTAATTTGTTTCTTAATGACAATATGTTTATATTTGATTAATAAAATACCTGGGTATTATATGAATATGTCAGTTTCTGTTCCGAATCGCCCCCGTGCTTCTTTTTAGCAGCACCATGTACCTTTTGGGATCAAAGATCTTACCCTGTATTATACATACGTACGTGGTCCTTTATTCATGGCAGGTGATGAATTGCCAAAACAGAACGGCACAAAACGAAACAAAAAACAAAAAGAGTACAATAAAGCCGGTGTCACCGCTTTGGAACGGTCAATGTTAACTACTGGGCAGGTTAAACAGGTTAATGAGCGCTCAAACTCATACGTGAATCAGGAATATTCATTATACATACAAGTGTAAAATATAGTACTCTTACATTGTATTATATTTATGGCTATATGGTTGATAAGAGCGCCTATGTCTTTTGACTAAATCTCGTTCATATTTCAGTATTTATGGCTATATGGCGAATAAGAGCGACTATGTCTTTTGAATAAATGCTTATAATGGGATAAGAGCGCGTTTGTCTTTTCATTAAATCTCGTTCTAATTTCCGTATTTATTGCCTATATGGATGATAAAAGAGACTATTTGTTTTAACAAAATGTCGTTCATATTTCCGTATTAATGCTTATCAAGGGAAAAGAGCGCCTATGTATATTGACTAAATCTCGTTCATATTTCCGTATTAATGGCTATATGGCGGATAAGAGCGCCTATGTGGTTTGCCTAAAACTCGTTCACAATTTTGTATTAATGCTTATAATGGCATAAGAGCGCCTTTGTCTTTTTACAAAATCTCATTCACATTTTCGTATTAATGCTTAAACATAGATAATTGGGGTTATTTACTGTGGCCATAGTCGACTTTCAGTAATGAACGATGGTGTCATTTTAAGAGCCATTTACTGTGGCCATAGTCGACTTGCAGTAATGAACGATGGTGTAATTTTAAGATTCATTTACTGTGGCCATAGTCGACTTCCAGTAATGAACGATGGTGTCATTTTAAGAGTCATTTACTGTGGCCATAGTCAACTTTTAGTAATGAACGGTGGTGTCATTTTAAGATTCATTTACTGTGACCATAGTCGAATAGCAGTAATGAACGATGGATGTCATTTGAAGAGTCATTTACTGTGGCCATAGTCGACTTGCAGTAAGGAACGATGGTATTATTTTGAGAGTAATTTACTGTGGCCATAGTCGAATTTCAGTAATGCACGATGGTGTTATTTTAAGAGTCATTTACTGTGGCCATAGTCGACTGGAAGTAATGAACGATGGTGTCATTTTAAGAGTCATTTACTGTGGCCATAGTCGACTTTTAGTTATGAACGATGGTGTCATTTTAAGAGTCTTTTACTGTGGCCATAGTCGACGTGCAGTAATGAACGATGGTCTTATTTTAAGAGTCATTTACTGTGGTCATAGTCGACTTTTAGTATTGAACGATGGTGTCATTTTAAGAGTCATTTACTGTGGCCATAGTCGACTTTTAGTATGGAAAAAGGGTGTCATTTTAAGAGTCATTTACTATGGCCATAGTCGACAATTAGTATTGAACGATGGTGTCATCTTAAGAGTCATTTACTGTGGCCATAGTCGACCTTTAGTAATGAACGATGGTGTTATTTTAAAAGTCATTTACTGTGGTCATAGTCGACTTGCAGTAATGAACGATGTTGTCATTTTAAGAGGCATTTAATGTGGCCATAGTCGACATTTAGTAATGAACGATGGTGTTATTTTAAGAGTCATTTACTGTGGTCATAGTCGACTTATAGTATTAAACAATGGTGTCATTTTAAGAGTCATTTACTGCGGCCATAGTCGACTTTCAGTAATAAACGATGGCGTCATTTTAAGAGTCATTTACTGTGGCCATAGTCGACTTGTAATAATAAACGATGGATGTCATTTTAAGAGTCATTTACTGTGGCCATAGTCGACTTTTAGTAATGAACGATGGTTTCATTTTAAGAGTAATTTACTGCGGCCATAGTCGACTTGCAGTAATGAACGATGGTCTTATTTTAAGAGTCATATACTGTGGCCATAGTCGACTTGCAGTAATGAACGATGGTGTCATTTTAAGTGTCATTTACTGTGGCCATAGTCGACTTTCAGTAATGAACTATGGTGTCATTTTAAGAGTCATTTACTGTGGCCATAGTCGACATTAAGTAATGAAGGATGGTGTCATTTTAAGAGTCTTTTACTGTGGCCATAGTCGACTTTCAGTAATGAACGATGTCGTCATTTTAGGAGGCATTTACTGTGGCCATAGTCGACTTGTAATAATAAACGATGGGTGTCATTTTAAGAGTCATTTACTGTGGCCACAGTCGACTTTTAGTAATGAACGATGGTGTCATTTTAATAGTCATTTACTGTGGCCATAGTCGACCTTTAGTAATGAACGATGGTGTCATTTTAAGAGTCATTTACTGTGGCCATAGTCGACTTGCAGTAATGAATGATGGTCTTATTTTAAGAGTCATTTACTGTGGCCATAGTCGAATTGAAGTAATGGACGATGGTGTTATTTTAAGAGTCATTTACTGGGGCCATAGTCGACTTGCAGTAATGAACGATGGTCTTATTTTAAGAGTCATATACTGTGGCCATAGTCGACTTCCAGTAATGAACAATGGTTTCATTTTAAGTGTCATATACTGTGGCCATAGTCAACTTTCAGTAATGAACGATGGTGTCATTTTAAGAGTCATTTACTGTGGCCATAGTCGACTTGCAGTAATGAACGATGGTGTCATTTTAAGAGTCATTTACTGTGGCCATAGTCGACTTGCAGTAATGAGCAGTAGTGACATTTTAAGAGTCATTTACTGTGGCCACAGTCGACTGCCAGTAATGAACGGTGGTGTCATTTTAAGAGTCATTTACTGTGGCCATAGTCGAATTGAAGTAATGAACGATGGTGTCATTTTAAGAGTCATTTACTGTGGCCATAGTCGACTTGCAGTAATGAACGATGGTTTCATTTTAAGAGTCATTTACTGTGGCCATAGTCGACTTGCAGTAATGAGCAGTGGTGACATTTTAATAATCATTTACTGTGGCCATAGTCGACTGCCAGTAATGAACGGTGGTGTCATTTTATGAGTCATTCACTGTGGCCATAGTCGAATTGAAGTAATGAACGATGGTGTCATTTTAAGAGTCATTTACTTTGGCCATAGTCGACTTGCAGTAATGAACGATGGTCTTATTTTAAGAGTCATTTACTGTGACCATAGTCGACTTTCGGTAATGAACGATGGTGTTATTATAAGAGTCATTTACCGTGGCCATAGTCGATTTTTAGTAATGAACGATGGTGTCATTTTAAGAGTCATTTACTGTGGCCATAGTCAACCTTTAGAAATAAACGATGGTGTCATTTTAAGAGTCATTTACTGTGGCCATAGTCGACTTGCAGTAATGAACGATGGTGTCATTTTAAGAGTCATTTACTGTGGCCAGAGTCGACTTGTAGTAATGAACGATGGGTGTCATTTTAAGAGTCATTTACTGTGGCCATAGTCGATTTGTAGTAATTAACGATGGGTGTCATTTTAAGAGTCATTTACTGTGGCCATAGTCGACTTGCAGTAATGAACGATGGTGTCATTTTAAGAGTCATTTACTGTGGCCATAGTCGACTTTGAGTAATGAACGATGGTGTTATTTTAAGAGTCATTTACTGTGGCCATATTCGACTTGCAGTAATGAACGATGGTCTCATTTTAAGAGCCATTTACTGTGGCCATAGTCGACTTTCAGAAATGAAAGATGGTGCGATTTTCAGTGTTATTTACTGTGGCCATATTCGACTTTTAGTAAAGACTATAGACTATTTATAGTCAAGAACAATAATTCGATTTTAAAATAATCTTTAGTGGTAAAGGATGAGGTGTGCTAACGAATGCAATTTGAAATATTATTTTCTCACGCCGTGGCTAGACTTCTAGAAGGAAAGAACTAAAAAAATATACTTTTTGTTTTAAATGTATTAGTCCGTCGGTACCGTACATATTACGAACAAACGTATTCGCTTTTAAATGTAACTTAAATCTTTTGAACATCATGCACAAACTATTTAGCGTTGAACTGTTTTGCTGAATAAAAAAAAAATGTTGCGTAATATGGTGTTTCACTGCCTTTTTGCAGACAATGGAAAAGAGACATTTCAGACAATGGAAAAGAGACGTTCCCCTCTTTTCCATTGTCTGAAATGTCTCTTTTCCATTGTCTGCAAAAAGGCAGTGAAACACCAAATTACGCAACATTTTTTTTTATTCAGCAAAACAGTTCAACGCTAAATAGTTTGTGCATGATGTTCAAAAGATTTAAGTTACATTTAAAAGCGAATACGTTTGTTCGTAATATGTACGGTACCGACGGACTAATACATTTAAAACAAATAGTCTATTTTTTCAGTTCTTTCCTTCTAGAAGTCTAGCCACGGCGTGAGAAAATAATATTTCAAATTGCATTCGTTAGCACACCTCATCCTTAACCACTTAAGATTATTTTAAAATCGAATTATTGTTCTTGACTATAAATAGTCTATAGTCTTTTCTAAAAGTCGAATATGGCCACAGTAAATAACACTGAAAATCGCATCATCGTTCATTTCTGAAAGTCGACTATGGCCACAGTAAATGACTCTTAAAATGAGACCATCGTTCATTACTGCAAGTCGAATATGGCCACAGTAAATGACTCTTAAAATGACACCATCGTTCATTACTGCAAGCCAACTATGGCCACAGTAAATGACTCTTAAAATAACACCATCGTTCATTACTCAAAGTCGACTATGGTCACAGTAAATGACTCTTAAAATGACCCATCGTTCATTACTAAAAGTCGACTATGGCCACAGTAAATGACTCTTAAAAGGACACCCATCGTTAATTACTACAAGTCGACTATGGCCACAGTAAATGACTCTTAAAATGACACCCATCGTTCATTACTACAAGTCGACTATGGCCACAGTAAATGACTCTTAAAATGTCACCACTGTTCATTACTGTGGCCATAGTCGACTTGCAGTAATGAACGATGGTCTTATTTTAAGAGTCATATACTGTGGCCATAGTCGACTTCCAGTAATGAACAGTGGTGACATTTTAAGAGTCATTTACTGTGGCCATAGTCGAATTGAAGTAATGAACGATGGTGTCATTTGAAGAGTCATTTACTGTGGCCGTAGTCGACTTGCAGTAATGAACGATGGTCTAATTTTAAGAGTCATTTACTGTGGCCATAGTCGACTTTCAGTAATGAACAATGATGTTATTTCAAGAGTCATTTACTGTGGCCATAGTCGACTTGCAGTAATGAACAATGGTGTCATTTTAAGAGTCATTTATACTGTGGCCATAGTCAACTTACAGTAATGAACAATGGTGTAATTTTAAGATTCATTGACTGTGGCCATAGTCGACTTGTAGTATTGGACGTAGGTGTCATTTAAAGAGTCATTTACTGTGGCCATAGTCGACTTGCAGTACTGAAAAATGGTGTCTTTTTAGGAGTCATTTACTGTGACCATAGTCGACTTGCAGTAATGAACGATGGGGACATTTTAAGAGCCATTTGCTGTGGCCATAGTCGACTTTCAGTAATGAACGATGGTGTCATTTTAAGAGTGATTAACTGTGGCCATAGTCTACTTGCAGTAATGAACAATTGTGTAATTTTAAGAGTCATTTGCTGTGGTCATAGTCGACTTTCATTAATGAACAGTGGTGACATTTTAAGAGTCATTTACTGTAGCTATATTTGACTTGGAGTAACGAAAAATTGTTTCATTTTCAGAGTCATTCACTGTGGCCATAGTCGACTTTAAGAAATGAGCAATGTTGTCATTTTAATAGTTATTTACTTTGGCCATAGTCGACTTGCAGTAGCGTCATCACATGCACGCGCACTATCAAGTTGCCTGATTATATATTTATTATCGATGTACATTAAACTTAAAAACCATACGTGTAGTTTATTTATTTTTATTTTATGCTTTCCGGTGGTTTATAGAGAAATATCAGTGAATTAATACTGATACTTTCACTGTTTTAAAAGTTGAAAATTATCAGTGAAAATCATCGATAATTTTCACTGTTTACTGTGAAATGACGTCATTTTTTACGAAAGTACGTCATTATTTCAGCGAAATTCTTTAGTTAAACTCTTAAACAATGTAAATAAACTGTGAAAAAGAGCATAAAATAAAAAGAAAATTTGTTGGATTCGGTGGAATATCGATTTTAATTCACTCGTGATCATAGAAAATATATTTTTTCTATGATCTTTCGTGAATTAAAATCGATAATCCACCGAATCCAACAAATATCCGTTATATATACACGACAATAGCCTTATAATTGCTGTGATAGCCTACGAATCTTCGACATAATTTTACGTCGAATACACAGTGTATACTAACTTCTAAAAGAGTAAACGTAATGTTCAAATCAAAGTAAGTAAATTGTCGTCTGTAATCAGACAGTGCTCATTTTCTAAATATAAGTAAACACGTAAATGCACTGTGGATACTTGTAGAACAAAATAATTAACCCGTTCTTACCTGTAAATTTACATCAAACTTAAAAAATCCTTGTCTTCATACGTTCTGCTCAATAAAACGGGGCGTATTTGAGGACTTTGTACCTAAATCGCTAGTTGCAATAATACTCCCAGCTATCGACTCTCCGCGTCGCTCGTATGTACTAATTAAAGCTCAGAGCATTCAAGATAAACTACCTAAATCACCTGCTCGTTATCATTGTGTTTAGGTTAAAATATACTAAATCAACGTACACACCAACACCCCGGCCAACGTACACACCAACACCCCGGCCAACGTACACACCAACACGCCGGCCAACGTACGCACCAACACGCCGGCCAACTTACACAACAACACTCCGGCCAACGTACACACCAACACCCCGACCAACGTACACACCCGATCAGTGGAATAAGTATCAGGATATATGCAGAATTTGGTGTTTTTTTTAGTTATATTTTAGTAAATACAATTAATTTATTAACAAGTATGTTAGTTTTTGTTTTACAGCCATTTTAAACGCTTTAGGATAGACCGACAGACAAACAGACCGACAGACAGACAAGTTCACTCCTATATACCCCCCCCCCCCCTTAACTTCGTTTGTGGGGGTATAATAAGGTCGTTTTATTTGTCTATTTTTCACATTCAAAATGATTGAAGTGGATATACTAGTATGAAAAATTCGTTATATATTTGAAGACAGATAAATTTGCCATTGATATGGTTTTGTTGCTTAAAGGGATCTTTTCACGTTTTGGTAAATTGACAAAATTGAAAAAAGTTGTTTCAGATTCGCACATTTTCGATTTAGTTATGATATTAGTAAGGAAACTGTAATACTGAACATTAACAATGGTCTAATATAGCCATTATATGCATCTTTTGACGATTTAAAAACCTGAAAATTATAAAGCGTTGCAACGCGAAACGATTGAATAATTTGGAGAGTTCTGTTGTTGTCGTTTAATTTGGTGAAACTACGAAGATTGCTTATATAAAGTATAAAATACGTCAGTCATACATACTTGGCAGGATGGCCGAGCGGTGTAATTGGTTTTTACATCAGGACTCCGGGGGTCACTGGTTCGAGCCCTGATGAGGGCTACTTTTTTTCCTTTTTTTAATTTTATTCTTGATTTTTTACTGGAGCCTTTTCGATCCAATGTTTACATTTATCATTATAAAGCATTTAATGACAAACTTAATAACCTGCCAAAATCTGTTAAAAGCCCTTTTTGGTCAATTCTATGTTCAAAATAACATATCATAACATAACATAACATTTATTCGGCATAAAATAGCATATTGCAAATGTATAGCCTATACACAGTATGTGTTTGAGATAGCAAAGACATGGTACATGTATTTGAGAAGTACAACACAAAATGATGTATACAAATAGTGAGTAAAACAAAAAAGAAAAAAAAGATGTCAAAATCATTCAAAGAATAGAATCAATAAGTCATTTACATAATGAATATATAATTTCGGTGGTGAATTTCTTTTACAAAAAAAAGTTCTCATTGTTTAAATGATCGCTTATATTTTCAATGCTGGATACAATTAACAATTTCAAAATTGTTCAATTACACATACTTAGTTAAGTAACATTATTACGTAATGCTTATGCTTAATGTACAAGAAATAATGAGTAGATTTATTCAATCATTTAGCATTAAACATATGTTTGCTGTCTCTTTTATGTAAATTGAATATTCTAATTGATAATGATAACATAACAATTACCTTTAGATAGTTTGAGATAGCAAAGACATGGTACATGTATTTGAGAAGTACAACACAAAATGATGTATTCAAATATTGGGTAAAACAAAACAAAAAGAAAAAAAAAACATGTCAAAATCATTCAAAGAATAGAATCAATAAGTCATTTACATAATGAATATATAATTTCGGTGGTGAATTTCATTTACAAAAAAAAGTTTTCATTGTTTAAATGATCGATTATATTTTCAATGCTGGATACAATTAACAATTTCAAAATTGTTCAATTACACATACTTAGTTAAGTAACATTATTACGTAATGATTATGCTTAAATTACAAAAAATAATGAGTAGATTTATTTAATCATTTAGCATTAAACATATGTTTGCTGTCTCTTTTATGTAAATTGAATATTCTAATTGATAATGATGACATAACAATTACCTTTAGAATATTCTAATTGATAATGGTAACAATACAATTACATTTTCAAGTTTTAAAAATCATACAAAGAAGTGATCTTCTTCATTACAAATAGTCAACATAATATGAAATAATCGCACAAGTTGATTACTTTTACTCTATCCAATACAGTCATTCGATCACCTTAATATTTTTAACAGTAGGAAAAAGGAAATAATAATCATAGTTAATACGATTCACATATTATTGTATCTATTTTAATAGACATACAAAAATGGTAGCGTTAACAGCATATATTTTATACTACGTGTATTGTATAATACTAAATGTTCTTGGCGGCATGTTTCACAACTGCGTCATTCCGATATGAAACGTCAGTATCGGTATATTATAATAGACCCACAGTTTCCGCTACTGCGTCAAAGGTACCAAAACCATTTTATAAGAAACAGAATAGTATGTGAATAATTAAGTATAATTAATTAAGTATTTTTTTAATATTCAAGAATGCGTGTTCCACTGTGGATCATCTAGCGAAACACAAAGAATTAAAAAAAATGTTGATATTAACTGTGAAACACACATTAATTCGTACAAATAAATCAAATTAATTTATTATCATGAATATAATATTTAATATGTATTATCTTACCCCGCGTTAGAAAATATGAGGCCTTTTCTTGTGTATAACGTTAATAAAACAGATACCTTCCCCTCATTGACTTCTCCATAGAGCATTAGTTATAGACTAGTTAACTTTTAAAAGAAATATTCATACGAGTTATTCGAGTTCTATCCTTTTCGTATGCCATTTTTATTTAAAATTGAGTTAAATATATAATAATAATGTATATTTGACACTGACATATGTGGAAGACTAATGAATTGATCTTCTGTTTGAGAAAGCTTAGCTACATAGCGGTTTACATACAATAAAAATGGGCCTTGCTCTCTCTAAAAAGGTTAAATGCATGTGCGTAAAGTGCCGTCTCAGATTAGCCTGTGCAGTCCACACAGGCTAATAAGGGACGAAATTTTGCGCCTTTATGATATTATTCGTTTGAAGAAAGTCTCTTCTTAGCAAATATCAAGTTTCGGCGGAAAGTGTCGTGCCTGATTAGCCTGTGCGGATTGCACATGCAAATCTTGGACGACACTTTACGCACATGCAGTAAACCCCCTTTTCACATAGCGCGGCTCATATGTTTTATTGAACACATCGTACTAAAACAGACGCCATGACTACTAGACTGACTGTTCAGGTCTAGTGAAACATTACGTCGGGCCAGTGAACATTCAGTTATGTATGCAGTCGGTCTCATGTAAACTTCACATGTTACTAATTGTATAATTATACATGCCTCTGCATTATAAAAATAATTATGAACACTAATTAAATGTAAGGATGTTATATTATTATTATCCTTGATTCAGCAAAAGCAGGGCCTTAATCAAGCAAACATAGTTGTTAATTTTTACTATGATAAGGTTGTAAATATCAAGGTTTTAATACAACGATATTAATAAAATATTATTTAAAGCTATTGATTGCACGACGTTGTCGCGAATTGACTAGCGAATAATTCTAATTGGTGCTTCAAATTGATTATACGATCATTAATTGTTTAATTTTTGCATTGTTACGTTTTCCTTGACGTGAATTTAAAATGAGTCGCACACTGAAGGCATCTTTCAAACTTCCATTCTTAACGCAGTACTAATTGCCTGTTACTTTCAGATACATGTATTCGAGGTTACTGCTATGTTTTCATTAACGTCGTACACACTTGGTACACATCGAGCGTAAATTATAGTTTTCAATTATGACATGTAAATGTGTTTCATCATCCTGAGGTAAGTTAGGCAATTGAAATATAAAGGACCGACTTGTTCGTAAAATTGTTCACAAGTAGTCTACAGTATAACTACATTTCATTAAACACGGAGTACAAATACAATTACAACAGTGATTAAATCAAATAAGTCTCACTCTGTGAAAAGGGGGTTTAATGCATGTGTGTTAATTTTCGTCCATTATTAGCCTGTGCAGTCCGTACAGGCTAATAAGGGGCGACACATTCCGCATGTATATTTTTAATTAAAGAAAGTCTCTTCATGGCAAAAATCCAGTATAGCCATTAAGAGTCGTCCTTGATTAACCGTTGCCGACGTCTAATCATTCTATACATAGATGGTGACGTCACTACGTTATTGTCACCTCTATCCTTAGACGCATCACGCACCTCCATTTGGAGGCATTTATGACTACGACACAAAAAAGTCCGCGGATGAATGACGAATTTGTTTTAGAAGTAAACACGATTGTTTTGAATTAGAATTAAATTGATATTTTGTTCAGTATTATGGTCTTACGTTAGTATCAATTAATATTGTCAACAATTTTGCTCTTTATTCATTTTTTTTAAAACTGTACTTTCACTTTCGGTTTTTGAACAACATGGATCCGTTATTGACTAAAGTTTGTAATGAAATAGGGTTTTCAAAACCGCTTAAAGAGTGTCAGAAGGAGTGTCTGATGCATGTTTTGAATAGACACGATATCATGGCTATATTGCCGACTGGGTATGGGAAAAGTCTGATCTTTCAAGTGGCTCCATTTGCATTGAAAGAAAAGTTCAAGTTGACTTGTTCGTTTGTTTAATTTTGACACCCTTAAACAGTATCATGATGGACCAGATCAATGCATTGAGCAAACAGGGAATAAGTGCGTGTTGGCTAGACTATAACTGTCAAAGTGGTCAGACCGCAGCAAGTGTCGAAGACAGTTCTGACGAGGAAGATACTGCTAAGGGCGAAAGTGTTGTCAATGTACCTTTAGAAGATATAATTAAAGGAAAGTACTCATTGGTGTATTCCCATCCAGAAGCATTTCTGAGCACAACAAATGGAACAGCAATATTGAGTGCATTTGAGAGAGATAGAACTGTTTCATGCATTGCTGTTGATGAAGCCCACATGATCCTTGAATGGTAATTTTCCCAATTGTATGCTTATTTTAATGAGGTCACGGTGGTGTAGGGAACGGACTCAATAATGCCTATAATGCTCTTAAGGGCGCTTGGTAACATACATAGATAGATTATATTCCATAATCTATCTTTTTTCATAAAATGAGTTTTTATGATCATGCAGGTTTTGTGTTTGAACCTCGCAAATTTTCTTATACCCAATTTCCATCATATAATCATCATCATAATCCGCAGCAGCAGCATTACCATATACATCATCATCATCATCATCATTAGCAACTGCAAAATTGTGTTGTATGACCAGAATTTAATGCAAATACAAAAAACACAACCATTACAATGGATAAAACATTTAAATAATTCCAAGAAATTCAATCACTGTTAACTCATGCATACTTAAGTTACATACATTTTTATTCAATATTTTAAGACATTTATATTAAATCAAAAATGATATACATCATGTATGTTCAAGATGCTGTATTGGAATCTGAAATATTTGAATCTTTTACTTGAGAAAAACAACTCGGCATCTCTAAAATGGAATGCAATGACGGTCTTCATATTTAACCCTTTGCATGCTGGGAAATTTGTCGTCTGCTTAATTGTCGTCTGCTGAATTTCTAAAATTAGCATTTTCTTTGAATTTTTTCAAAGAATATTATCAGAATAGCAAACAATTTTGGATCCTGATGAGACGCCACGTTCTGTGGCGTCTCATCTGGATCCAAACTGTTTGCAAAGGCCTTCAAAATTTGGTTCCCGCACTGAAAGGGTTAAGCTAATTTTATTCACACAAAGAAGATATTATATTAATGCCATATCTCCCGGATTTACAGTATTTCATATTTGTAAAACTGTAAACATAGAAAGACTTCATGGAATGACAGACCTAAAGAACTGTATTTGCAAATAAAGATATCAGCATTTTCTTTGCTCTAGGCTGTCTGTAGAATACTTTATTATGTCCACAAATGTTGTTTTTATAATGCGCTATAATACACATGGACAACAAACTATAACAAAAATTGTAAAAAGATTATGCATGCATGTAGATAGTTGTAAAAGTGAACATTTATGAAATGTATGTACCTTGCAGAATGTTTGCCAAAAATGATAAAACAACAATATTATACTACAAGAAACATAAGCATTCATGAAATGAATCAATCATTAAAGTGGTGTCATAACATTTATCTTGATATGACATATAAATCATTTGAAGTGATTAAATTACGAGCATTTAAGTATCATGAAACACCCAAGCACAAGGACTTCACAGAATGTTAACATTAATAATAATGTTGCTATGGAGACTGTGATTTAGAGGAGATAAGCAGCATCATTTGACAAACATCATACATGTACTATTACTAGCCAATCATTTATTTGATAAAGTAATTCGTCTGAAAATCCCTTCCTCCTACAAAATATTGGAGGAAAAATCTTACATTACACCCTAATTCTATTAACAAGAGCACCGCATAAGGGTGCCACGCTCGGCTGCGAAAGCTTGCCGGATTATATTTTTTAAAGGTCACATGACCTTGACCTTTGATCTAGTGACCCAAAAATGGATGTGTCGTGTAGAATTAATCAAGGTGCATCTACATATACAATTTCAAAGTTGTAGGTGGAAGGACTTTGATTTTAGAGCCAATGTTAAAAACCTTTACAAGGACGGCGGACACGGCGAGCTGGCTATGACAATACATTGGGTTTTCTCCAAAAACAGCCATGCTAATAGTCACCATATTAATCAACATGATCAAGTTTGTTCATAGCTCTAATACTGTGTCTAATTACAAATTCCTGAAGCTTTTCCTTTTCCACTTCTCCAATGATGTTTGCTGATAGTTTATTAAAGGATTCCATCTGTCTACTCCTGTTTCCTTTGAAGGGTCTTAGTTCTCTAAGTTTGGTGCTTAGGACAAACAGGTCTTCATTCAATGATTTTGATTTCCTTTTCTTTCTTTTAGCCCCGCTGCTTTCAAAACCAGCCACAAGCTCACTGACAACTGGTGCAGCCTTTGAAACTCTCATCATTGCTTTGTCTGTTTTTCCAGCACCAAATCCTCTAATCACATGCTTAACTAGCTTTATGTTGTTTTCTTGTTGCATATCGGCTGGTTTATTTTTTCCCGGTTTGCCTTTACGATTAACAAGCAGGCCAAGTTTAACTCGCACGCTATCATATTCTGACAAAAGACATTCTGTTTTAGTGATGAAATCTACACACTCTATTGCATATTTGGATTTGTAGGAGGATAATCCAATGAAGAGTGGAATGAATCGCTTCATTAAGATACTTATCATGTTTATATCTCCTGCCTTTATCACTTCACAGAACACCATGAAGTCAATAGCAACCCGAACAATGCTAGTGCTGTACTTTTGGACATCATCTTCCATTTCTTCTTGAACATTTTCTTTCTGTGAAGGGACATTGATCTGGATGATGTCACCTGAAAAAGACATTACTATTGCTGTTTAAATGGAAATGACTTGAGTTTTGTTCTGATCTGTATCAAGGAAATGTAAATTTAGGAGACTGCAACAATCATTGGAAAGAAAAACAATATGTAAAAACATATAGAACAAGGCTATTGTCAAGCAATATGGTCCCCTACCGGCTCCACCATTGTCAGAAATTCAACCATTTTCATTTTAAAAAATGTGGTAAAAAATAGCAACCACAATTTATGACGTTGAAACGAAATGTAATAACGAGCATAATGTCCATATTGACATCTATCCATGTTGCAAGTTTCATGAAAAAATATTAAGAACATTTTAAGTTATCGCAGGATCCAGAAAACCACCATTTACAGCAGTATTTCTTGTCTATTTGTTGCCATAGAGTGCATGACGTGCATAATGCCCATATTGCTTTCTATCCATGTTTGAAGTTTAATGAAAAAATATGAAGAACTTTTAAAATTAACGCAGGATCCATAAAAGTGTGACGGACAGACTGACAGACAGACTGACAGAGCGCAAAACATAAGTCCCCTCCGGTGAAACCTGTAGGGGACAAAAAATCCACCCTGTTAAAAGAAATTAATTTCTATATATGTTTATTTTAGGGGAGGACAAGTTAAAAAAGGTCATCTAGTGTCCCAAAAGTAATTTGAAGGCTGTAAACGAAGTGCATTCATTTAAGTAAAGTTTTCTGTTAGAAGTCACAGTGGACTTTACTTTTGACCTAGTGACCCCCAAAAAGTGTGTAGCAAGTAGAATCCATCAATGTGCAACTACACATGAAGTTTCAAAGTTTGCGGTGGAAGCGGTTTCATTTCAGAGCCAATGTTAACTTTTTTGCGGGAAGCAAACGACAGAGGATATTTCTCCGAAAACAGCTAAGCTAAAAATAGAACAACAAAGTCTTAGTTATACAAATCCTTACCGTTCAGCTTGAGCTGGATGGTTTTTCCTGCATTCTCTGCAGAAATGGCGACATGATACAAAGTACCCTTGTGCTGTATCATGACATTCATGTCCGGTGCCGGTGGTGCTGAGGATGTACCCACTATCTTATCAACAACTGGGCTGACTTTTTTTTCAAACCATCATCTTTGTTAGATGCTGTCATTTCTTGAAGGTCAGTCGGTAACATTTCCTGTATGTCATCAGGTTTTTCTAACCGAAGTGATTCACATGTCAGTTCCATTAACAAAGCTCTGAAACACAGACCTATCATAATGTAGGTACCTATTAACATAATTGTTGGGTTTTACAGCCCAATGATCAGTATTTCAGATCATGGAGCGCCACAAATTTTATTTTGGCTAACCTCATAGGAATATAAATTGCATTCTGACATAATAGTTTATCACAGGCAAGTGAAGCAAAAATGTAAATATTAATTTTTAATTAACAAAATAAAACACTTCTAATAAATATGTTAATGATAAATGGCAATAACATGAAGACAGAGAAACTACCTCGTAACAGTAATTAGGAAATCCTTGTGGGCTTCATATCCATTAGCTTTTACATCACCATTTAAATTTGTTCTGTGGAGAACAGCTCTGTAGTTGGCTAGGGAGCCAGCCTCTCTGGCAGTTTCTGTTTTGTAGAATGTCTTGAAGATTTTCTGAAATATGTTAAATATTCATTATTGTTCATTTTAGGGGAAATGACTTCAGGAAAGATTTTGGCAGGATTGGCTCTGATCTTCTGGCAAGGTTTACAGACATTCCCATAATGGTCTTCACTGCTACAGCTTCCCCTGATGCCCAGACAAAAATCTGCAAAAGTCTTCAACTAAAGAGTCCAAAAATAGTTTGTATGAACCCTGATAGAACAAATATTAAGTACATAAAGATTGAACGACCTCCATCCTCAAACACTGATGACCATTTAGACAAGATCCTTGAACCTATGGTGAGCCAGCTGCTAGAAGAAAAAGATAAATATCCATTAACTATTATTTACACAGACACAAATGTAATCAGTTATGCATATGCCTTTTCTGAAAAAAAGATGGGGAAAGATCAGTACTTAGGAGAGAATATCCCAGAAAGTAGACTTTTTGCTCAATACCACATGAACTACACCGAAAAAATGAAGAAATTCATCGTGAGTGAATTAGGAAAAGAAAACTGCAAGATAAGACTTATTTTTGCTACAGTAGCATTAGGTATGGGACTCAATGCACCCCATATAAGAGTTGTCATACACTACAAACCACAAACCTCCATAGAAAGTTACTTCCAGGAAACTGGAAGGGCTGGAAGAGATGGCCTCCCAAGTAAAGCAATTCTGTACTATAACAATACTGACATTCGAACAACAGACCAGGAATTCAACAAAATATCATAGATTACTGTAAAAATGACTCAAGATGTTTACGAGAAGTTATGTTGAAAACCTTTGGTTGCCCAAAAAGTGAAAACATAAAGGACTGTTGTTGTGCATGTGATGAGATGAAGAAAGAATAAACAACTACCTCCAGTAAATCCTGCTGGACATGAAACAATTCCTCTATGACTGGTGTGAACTGTTCCAGACGATCATTTCGAGTGTGAGTACCAGCCCTGAGATGACGTGCTGAGTCAAATGTAACACGTGTTAGTTGGTCACCACCCAATGGAATGGTTGTGTTATTCTCAAATTCTTCCCCTGAAACCAGATTTAAAAGGTTTTATGTCCTGAATAGTCATTAACATTGATAAACTTTTCAGTTGAAAACATATTTTAAAGGATTTTCATTTTTAGAAGTTTTCAATTTTGGATGGTAATGAATGTAGATCTTAAATGCAATTCTGTTGTCATATTCCATGAAAGTACATGTATGCTGCCATTCATTCAATATTTGCATGTACATGTATAAAACACTCCTGTTAAAACATACAATTCAATTTAAAATTGCTTGTTTGGAGTGGTGTTGCAAGTATTTCAGCTTTAATTAATATGGAGGTTGATATTTCAAATGTGTTGTTGTACGCGTACTTTTAGCAATTTCATGGTATTTTTTTATAAGAGCACAGTAGATGGTGTTTTGAATAGTAACAAGACATCATTATCTACAAGCAATGAACTGATAAAATACAAAATATAGGGCTTTTCCGCGTTGTACACATCAATTAACAGACGCATATTAACCCTTTCAGTACGGGAACCGGTATTTGAAGGCCTTTGCAAACAGTTTGGATCCAGATGAGACGCCACAGAACATGGCGTCTCATCTGGATCCAAACTGTTTGCTATTCTGATAGTATTCTTTGAAAAAAAATGAAGAAAATGCTTATTTTACAAATTCAGCAGACAACATTTTAGCAGAGAACAAATTTCCCAGCATGCAAAGGGTTAACATACTCTTGAAAATCACACATACAAGTTGACATTACACTTTTGACATCTAAACCTCTTTAATGACAGGCACATGCATAGGGGATAAGCACTAACAATAACGCTAAGGAAATATGGGTGATTCAGGTAACACTTGACCTACCCTAATGTTTCCTGCGTACTTAAGCATTTTTTTATAGAATTTAAAAAAGAAAACCATGACATAACTAGGCATACTATAATATTTTAGAATGAAATAGAAATTCAAGTAAAAACCTATCAGATAGTTGAAAACAAGAGCACTGCTTAAAGGGTGACATGCTCGGCTGCGCAAGCTTGTCAGATTTTTTTTTTAAAGAGGTCACAGTGACCTTGACCTTTGACCTAGTGACCCAAAATGGGTGTGGCGTGTAGAACTCATCAAGGTGCATCTACATATGAATTTTCAAAGTTGTAGGTGGAAGCACTTTGATTTTAGAGCCTATGTTAAAGTTTAATTAAGAGGTCAAAGTGACTTTGACCTAGTGAGCCAAAAAATGGGTGTGGCGTGTAGAACTCATCAAGGTTCATCAAAATATGAAGTTTCAAAGTTGTAGGGGGAAGCACTTTGATTTTAAAGCTAATGTTAAGGTTTTAGCACGACGCCTATGGCGGACGGCAGACTGCGGAAGATGAGCTGGCTATGACAATACCTCGGGTTTTCTCCGAAAACAGCCGAGCTAAAAAATCACTTTAATGACTTCCAATAGTCCAATTGAGCAACATTTGACAACGAAGTGACTATGAAAACATGTCTCAATGTCAACACCAAAATAATTTCAAAAATAAAGAAATAAATAAGTCCCTTCTAACCCTAGGCTATTTTTTGGGAACATATTACCTGAACCACACATATATTTTTATTTTGCATAAAAGCTATCAATTGCTTGATAGTTAAGGTAATAATAAAAAAATATGTATGTTTGTAGTACTTAATGTGACCAACTATAAAAACGCAGTGACATAATATTAAGGTCGGATTATCATCAGCATACATATATTGAACTATGCTTATGATAGAAAATTCATGTAAGAAATCACTGTAAACAAAATCCTACCGACCAACTCAAGTCAAGTAACTGCAAATATACAATTTAAACGAAGTAAA
Organism: Dreissena polymorpha; assembly: GCF_020536995.1. NCBI lineage: Eukaryota > Metazoa > Mollusca > Bivalvia > Myida > Dreissenidae > Dreissena > Dreissena polymorpha. Next base: position 4,061,603 of record NC_068361.1, on the reverse strand, counting down.
CATTTGAGCCACACCAAGCAGAAAATTCAAATTAGTACTTAAGTAATTTGAAAGATTTTCATGATTCAGTAATTTACAATTTATTTTTATTCACTGATATATATTCAGTCTGTCGTTTTTACAAAAATGTACACATTTCCATAGCTTTAGACATTATGTTACCTTTATTTTTTGAAATCATAAAACAGTCAACACACTACTATACACATTCAGAACAAAGTAAGACTGTTACTTTGATTTTAGGGGTGTGGTGGGAGGTTGGAGCTAAATCGAATTTTTTACCATGTAAATAAGACCAAAAGGGCCAGCTTCATGTTGACAAATGGTTTCTTCAATGAAGCCATTTTATGATGAGACCCATTTCTGCTTGGCTTGGCTCATTTTTTTCAATTGGTAAATAAGCAACAATAGTAAACAATAACTCCTGAAAGAAAAACTTTTTTGAAACTAAAAATTGCAACGCAATACCTCTTCCAGCAGATGTATAAAAAGACTTCAAAGTCTCCAACATTGTGTCCATTATTTGGACACAATTTGGCAAGGATTTAGGGTCTTTCATAATCACCTGAATAGTCCAGACAAAAATACATTTAATGATGTATTTTTTTACTGTTTTGTGAAAATGTCCAAGATTTCATTGCCACAATTAATCTACCGGTAGGTAGAAACAAGAGCTGTGTTTGAGAAAAACAATGCCCCCTACTGCACTTTGAAGCCGCACGGCAGCTATTTTGTAAAAAAAAGACCATTGACCTTGAAGGATGACCTTGACCGTTCACCACTCCAAATGTGCAGCTCCATGAGATACATGTGAATGCCAAATATCAAGTTGCTATCTTCAATATTGCAAAAGTTATGACCAACCTTCAAGTTTTGAGACAGACACACACAAACAATGACAGACATACAGGCCAAAAACAATATACCCCCGATCATTCGATCCGGGGGAATAAAAGTGTGGACTTTAATGAAATAATAATCATGTATTTCGATTGCGACCATTTTGGATCCAGATCAGCCTGCACTTGAAAGATCAGGATCCAAACAGTTGAACAATCAGTCAGTACTTTTAAGATGTTCAGGGAACAGTTTGGATCCTGATCAGACTCTGCTTGAAAAGGATCTTGATCCAAACTGGTCGCAATCATTTTAAGGCCGCTTTTCGTGTGACGAGTCTCAATTATTTATAATATTTCTTACTTTTATATAATTTAAGCTCCATACTCAAAATTAGCAATGATATAAACAAGATATCAATACTTACAAACATTGGATACACTTCTGTAGGTCTGTCGACTACTTTTCTGTACTGATGGTTCAGCACTGTAGGAACAACTGAAGAGAACGCTGAAAGTGCTGGTACATCTTCAACCAGAATCCTCTGCACCATCCAGGAGTAGCAATTTCTGTTAAATTAAAACAAAATAACGGTGCTTGTGCTCTATTTCTTCTTCTGCAAGCAAACACATATGTGACAGTATTTATAGAATTTAATAATTTAAATCAACATATTTCAAAATTAATTTTTATAACCAACAAAAATTGCTATTAATACAAGGTGATTTTTAAGTGATAACTAGCAATAGCTGTTTATTTACCAATTGGATATTTCTTTGTGAGCCAAAGTAAAAGTATTCATTATGATTTCAAGAGGAAAATAAACCTCCTAATTATATACATGAAATATATTTACTTAAGAATGTTACACAAACCTTAATGAGGTTTTTTCTTCCTTTGACAAGAAGAATGTTGTTGCGTCTGGGCCTTTAGCAGGAACTACCTTAGGTTGGGTACCGAGGCCTTCGAGGTCTCTAGGGTCAAATCTGTCTATGATAACCGACCAGTGAGTGTAATGGTAATCTCGATTACCACTTCCATACCTAATCTGTAAACAAATTATTTAATGAAATCATTTCACCTTTTTGGGGGTTCATTATCTTAAAGCAATTGGTTGTACCCAGTTTATTTACATGTACACAGGCAGTTTCTTACCATATTTTGTATTCTTACATTATACATGCTAGTTAATAAACATACACATTTTTATTTTTGCTCTCCAAAGTTCCTAGTTCATTTGTGGGACAAAAGAAACTTGACAACAATAAATGGATTGAAAAGGGCTGGTGCAGAAGCACCAACCGGCATTTATTAATTGTCTAATGCCAAAGCATTATTGAAACATTAAAAAAAGGAAACATAGTACCATAAAGTTGGACTAAATCAATGTCCTGACATATCATATTATGCAAGAACTAAATATTGTATGACATTCAATATCAACATGTATATTATGCAAGAACTAAACAATATATGACAAACATTGAACATTAAAAATAACAACGTGAAACAGGAAAATCACAATGAAATTGACTTAAAACTTATCGACCAAGGAGGAGGGGGAGGGATGGTTGTTAAAATTACAATTTAAAAACAAAACAATGGTCTGCGCAGTGCCAGTTCTGTTGAAGAATGATGTAACATCCGTTATAAGAGTAGGTTACACTGCAGTAACTAAAATTGTTAGCAAAGGTTGCACACCAGTAGTGTAAAACACGGGGTAGCACGCTTCAAATATAAATCAATTTATAACTCCTGTGTCTTAAATTTTTTTTTTTTCAGACAGTAAGTTGAATTTATGAAACTCTAAAATTTCTGTTGAAACCCAGTATAAAACAGATACCTTTGAAACATAATGAAGGTTTGAGCAGGTATGGACACTGGGCATAATGGACATTATAAACCTTTCTTTTTTCATAAGTGATAATAAAATATTCAAAATGAATTACTTGCTTTACAAACCTGATTGGCTTTAATTCTCCCATCAATATTATCCACTGTTATCTTCAGCGTCTTTCCTTGGTTCAAAGCAGTAGTGACTTCTCTTCCATTTATCTTGCCAAGGTCATCTAACATAACCAACTTGGTCTTTTCGGGGATGCTTAAGCCAAAAGTGTGCAGAAGTCCAAGCAGCTAAAAATGCAATAAATTGTGTAAATAATTGTGTAGATAAAATTAACATTAATTTCAGAGATTGCTTTAACCAAACAAATTTATTCTGAACATATGGCTCAAATGAATCATTTTTATACTTAAAAATAATACAAGAAAACAATAAGAATGAACCAAATTTTTGCTTTTTACTCTATAGAAATTGAGGTGTGCCATAGGAAAAGGGACCTTAGAGCAAGTGTTTGGATCCAGATCAGCCTACGCTTCATACAGACTGTTCGTCTAAAATATTTGTTTCACTGTCTAACCAATCAACTGTTTGGATCAAACTATGCTTTCAAGAGCAGGCTGATCTGAATCCAAACTTATCAATAGTTGCTCTATGATCTCTTTCCTGCGATGCTGCTAAAATTGAGGTTTTTAGCAGTGTTCAAATGCTTGTGTGGCAGCCCAAAAAGTTGCCCTGAACTTGGATCACAGAGTATACTCAATATCTTGAAAATAAGAGTTCCGCTTAAGCCGGTGCTAGGCGCACATAACCTGGTGTTGTTCTCCATTTATACCAATCATGAACATACCCAATCAGTCTGCTATTATTTGCTGACTGATTTATATTTTACAATCATATTGATAAAATAATAAATATAGCTTCTTTTTTGGTCACTTGCATTGAAAACAAAAACAATTAAAATACATGCATGTTTACACAAATTAAAAAGCCTTACCCCATTTCCTGCATTGTATCTTATGCAAGAGGCAGCCATGCATTTCTGGAATCCAATAAGCTGATTGTTTCTCGCGTACATAGCCATGGCATACATGCCAGCAATAATGCGGCTGTCTTCAGGCATGGCCAGATGGACAGGACAGGCCATAGTCATCAGGAAGTCTAAAGCTCCGGGACACCTCTGATGCATTTCAAACAAAATTTGGTGACAGAATGTCTGAGGCTTAATGTCCCCCACTTTTAACCTCAGCACACTGGGCTCTGTCTTTCTGCATAGCTGGTCCATTTCAAAAGATAATTTCATCAGAATGATTTGCCAGAGTCTTTCAAGTATCACAGGAATTTCCACAATAGCTGCAAGCATTTCTTCTGCACTTGTCTTTCCATTGATCATATTCTCAGTAGTTTCTTGTAGGATTTCTTTTGCCTCCTGAGTGATTGGCAATGGACTTAAAGAGTTTCTTCTTGTGTAAGAAATATACTGACACATTTTCCTCGGAATTAGGTTTATCCTTAAGTTCCTTCACTGAGTATGTATGCTCAGCATGGGAGGTGGTGGTTGGTGCTGCACTGTAAAAATGATCAGGTGGAATAGGCAAGTCTAATTTAAGTGTACTTGTTTTCCTATAACATTCTTTATCTGACTCTGGATGATTTGCACTAAAAAGTTGCTTTACACTTTTTCTTGGCTTTATTGGGGTAAGTCTGTTCTGTACGAATCTTTTGACAGTCGGCGAAATAGAGTGTAATATCATGCGCTTTTGCCTTTCATGCACTGATTTACAATCATTCAAATTTGTCTTCAGAACCGATTTCATTGAAGAAACTTTATCTAATGTTTTCAGGCACGATTCACACATAACAAATTTAGACGTGTTTACCTCCTCCAAATCACACCCCAAAACTTCAAAATGTGACTTGAACGTTATATTCCTCATAGCTACATTGTTTATATTCCTTAATCGTCCTTTTGTTTGGCTGTTGCACGCGAAACAATGCCTCACAACTTTAACCGGGGTAGATGCTGAAGCCATTGCAACGTGTTTAGTGAATATTTAGTTAATATTGAAATTATTACAATAATGGACTGGCTTAACAAGTGTCTCCTTTTGAAGCACAAAATGCATACAATACTATATTATAACTAAGCCGGTTAAATGGTGTCTGTTTTGGATAAAAATCAAATACCATAGTTCACTTCCGTGTTCATTATATTTACGGGTGCCATGCTGGAAATAGTCCGTTTCCCACAATGCTTAGCGCTTATTCACACAGGTCAGTAAGACCGGTGTGACACAATGGACGTCTAATAGCATAGAGTGGGGCAAACATTTTTCGGCGTAAGCTGCATAAGCCAGCTTTTCACCCTAACTTGACCTTTGTACGTGTCCAATAAAATTCAAATAAAATTTCCCGCGGCTAGGTACGAATGAATACACTTCATTTATTCCATTGGCTAATTTGAGTATACCACCAGAACATTGGAAACATATCCGCGTCTTTGTAACACTGTTTTACTGTATGAAACAATTTTATCTCTAATGAAAAGGCTTAATAGATAGAACAGTTTTACACTCAATTCTCGACATCACTACAGTTTGTGCGTACACCTTTTATTTTCAGAGTATTACCAGCGCAAAAGCGTTTAAAAGGCTATGTTCTCATATTTAGTACTTACTTCCATATTCCTGTCAACATATTAACATGTAAAAGTATAAAGAGCAGTGGAAGCGAGGCCTCACTTTAAAGAATTGCATTTCAACCCGCGAGGTTTTGGGTCAAGTCGCGGACATTCAGAGTTTATATACAGGTCATCACCGGAGTTCGCGGTCAGTAAAATAATCGTTATATAATAAAGACGCTATCCGTGAACTAGGTGACCTGGAATTTTCTTTAGACCAGAAATATGTTAAAAGAAGATATTCAGCAATATAATTATGGTATGTCAATAATAGATTCTTAATGTGTTTTCAACAATACAATGATAAATATTATTTTTAATAAATTTAACAATAATTATTCCACCATATTGCCTAATGTACTAAAGTGATATTATGAGCATGTAACAGTTTATAGGTGTCTATCGCAACCGTTGATTATTTTTGATGTTTCTACTTCATATACACTTATAGTAATTAATGCAGCATCAACATACTAAAACAATATACCAGAAAGAGAAAAATAATGCATTTGAATATTAACCGTACTTTCGTTTGACAACTGATCATGCGTTTACGAGTTGAACCTAAATTTAGTTTTAGTGCAGATTTGTTCATACGACACAAAGACACAATATTGTTTTACGGATCATTTCGGCTTACAGGACTGGGTGGGTCACGTAAGAATATCGAATATAAAATATATTTTTATAAACAACTGGTAGCAAGGTGAGTTGCAGATAATTGATCAGTAACCACATTTTAACTAACTATTTTGACCTGTTAATTCTTTTCAGCTCAATTCAACAGTGCAAAATGCCCATAATATCACTTTAAAGGGATCTTTTCACGCTTTGGTAAATTGACAAAATTGAAAAAAGTTGTTTCAGATTCGCACATTTTCGTTTTAGTTATGATATTTGTGAGGTAACAGTAATACTGAACATTTACCATGGTGTAATATAGCCATTATATGCATCTTTTGACGATTTTAAAACCTAAAAATTATAAAGCGTTGCAACGCGAAACGATTGAATAATTTGGAGAGTTCTGTTTTTGTCGTTAAATTTTGTGAAACTACGAAGATTGCTTATATAAGGTATAAAAATACGTCCAATATGTGTACTCGGCGGAATAGCTCAGTAGGCTAAAGCGTTTTTACTTCAGGACTCTGGCAGGACTCCAGTGGTCACTGGTTCGAAACCTGCTCCGGGCAATGTTCTTTTCCTTTTTTTAATTTTATTCTTGATTTTTTACTGGAGCTTTTACGATCCAATGTTTACATTTATAAATATAAAGCATTTAATGAATAAGTTAAAAAATGACAAAATCTGTGAAAAGGCCCCTTTAAGCATGAGCACGATGATTCTCGATACTGTTAATAATCGAATCAAATAGCAATGCCCGACAGACCACTAAAACAGGTTTGTTCTCGTGTGGCCGGTTGACTCATATGTTTAAATTTCACTTCCATTCTTCTTTTGGTTTTCTGTTTTGTATCTATAGGTTTATGACCAGCAATATGCTATAATGTAAAATAAGCCGCGAAAACTCCCCGTAACATCCCGTACTGCGTGTGATGCAGCTAAGAACTGCACAGAAAAAGACATTCGCTATCCTTGATCTCATTCATTAAACTATTTACGCCGTATATCTTTTTTAAAGATATTTCTTGTTTGTATTAACTCCCTTGAACAACATTTTTTTGGGGTATACTCTGCTCATAAACAATTGTTTTCAATAATATTGTTCAATTCAGGATACAAAATTTATAATGCATCAAGATTAAGTACATTTAAATGTTTTATTTGTATATAAAATATTATAATATAAAGTAATAGGAATTTCTATCAATTTAGTATTACTGATGCATTCGCTGAAAGAATGATTTTAACTGAACTTGACTTATGAAAAAGAAAAAAAAATGAACTTGACTATACCTGAAATGTTTTCCAAAAATCATATCTCGTTATTTCGGTAAAGATATTGAATCTGTATCGCACACATTTATAGAATGTTCCTTTTGCAGTCCCATCAATAAAACTGTTATATGTGTTAAATATAGCATAAGAATCAAAAATCACTTTTTCTGAAAAGATGTTTAGGTTTTTTTATTTTAAGCACATAGTGCTGGACATAATTACACAATTTTGTGATCTTATCTATTTCGGATTTGGCATTTGCAAAATCAAACAAAACATCATACAAAACTGTTTAAAGTTATCGATAGTCTTACTATGTTTTTGTCATTATTTAGATTTATAAAATTTGTTGATTTTAAAAGATTGAATTACTCTCAATCTGTTGAATCATGGGGATTGTATGATATTATCGCCCCTATTAATGGTGAACTTATTTTCGGGGCAGATAGTTTTGTTGAATTTTATGTGAAAAGATTTAAACTGTAAATTGTATTAGTTTTGAACATGATTGATGTCCTATTCAGCCAGGAAATGTTGAAAAAATCTGGGAACTGTAATAGCTAACGCCATCAGAGACTCCCTCTCTCCCACCCTCCCTCCCTCCTTCCCTCTCTCTCTCTCTCTCTCTCTCTCTCTCTCTCTCTCTCTCTCTCTCTCTTTCTTTCTCTCTCACTCTCTCTCTCTCTCTCTCTCTCTCTCTCTCTCTCACATCGTATCATCCCACTTTGTAATATCTTTTTACATTTATGATTTTGATGAAAAAATATTAGAACTAAGGTCTGGTGAATTGTGAATACCTACTCTAATACTTATTTAAAATTGAAAATAACTTTAAACAAGACTGTATCTCGGACTTTATCGGACATGGTACAATTTATTACATTTCGGATTTTTATTACAAAACGGGTTGTTACTGTCAACCCGAAATGTAATAATGCATCGCAACCCACTTTGTAATAAATTATTACATTCATGATTTGTAGTTGGTGTCTATAAGAACAAAGGTCGGGGCAACAGTCAATACCTACTCTAAAACTAACTCAAACATAATAATAACTTCTAAAAAAGTCGGTATCTCTGATTTAATGGACATGATACAATTTATTACATTTCGGGTTTTTATTACAAAACGGGTTGTTACTGTCGACCCGAAATGTAATAATGCATCGCAACCCACTTTGTAATAAATTATTACATTCATGATTTGTTGATAGAGTCTATAAGAACAAAGGTCGGGCCAACAGTCAATACCTACTCTTAAACTAATTTAAACATGAAAATAAATTCTAAAAAAAGTCTGTATCTCTGATTTAATGGACATCATAAAATTTATTATATTTCGGGTTTGTATTACAAAACGGGTTGTTAGTGTCGACACGAAATGTAATAATGCATCGCAACCCACTTTGTAATAAATTATAACATTCATGATTTGTGGATGGAGTCTATAAGATCAAAGGTCGTGGGAACAGTCAATACCTACTCTAAAACTAATTTAAACATGAAAAAGAACTTCTAAAAAAATCTTTATCTCTGATTTAATGGACATAATACAATTTATTGCATATCGGGTTTTTATTAAAAAAAACGGGTTGTTACTGTCGACCCGAAATGTAATAATGCATCGCAACCCACTTTGTAATAATTATTACAATTCGGGTTTTTATTACAAAACGGGTTGTAACAAATATTAAAACACTATTACAGTCAACTATTTTATTTGTGTAACCTTACCTGAATGGTTGATTGTTTTTTTCATAGCTTTATATGATAATTACTGTTAACCTCAAGAAAAAAACGCAGCGTCAATCGTAACGGGGTGATAACATCCATATTCCTTTTAGGGTGAATATTTGATTAGGTTCCATTTACTGTCCATATTCAACAATTATCTAAATGTTAGACATTAACAGAGATAAGTTTCATTATTACAATGTTAATAATATGTTAACAATATTAGATAAGAGTTCTTAGCCGATCACACTCTTAAAGCAGTGTTATGCTTTGTCGAAGCAATTAACCCCCATGTATTTTAGTAACGGTGTGTTGTCCGAATTCTTAAAGGGTAATTTTCTTGATTGTTTTATAAAAGAATGTCAAACGAAAATAAAATAACCCAACCATTTGGAGCTAAATATATTTAAACTTAACTGAATAACAGTTACAGTAAGTAGCTTTATATGCAGAATATTTATAAATGGTCAGTTATGGCTCTGTCCCTAATTGTTCAAGTCGACACCGTTACGAAGAAAATTTCATCTACCGCACGGGAATGATACGGGGATACAACTTTTTCCGAAAAACAAACATTATTTTAACCTTTTACGTCATAATGAAGCAATGAAAAGAGCGCGAAAAATGTGAAAATCATTAAAAAGTAAGTGAAATATTGAACGTACTTTTATTCAGTGTCAACACCGTTCTTCCATTTTCTTTGCTATTTACACTTCCTGTTCTTTTAGGATGTTCAAATATATTTTGTATTCTTAGATGCCACAAAATAATGTGTGCGTAATGTATTTTTGAGACAAGTAGCATGCTGTTTGTGGATGATCAAATGCCTGAATGTCATCACCGTTACGGTCCACACCGTTACGCTGAATGAGTAACGGTGAAGACAACATCGTAACGGTGTGCACAAATATATACACACATTATGGTGTGAATAAACTTCGTGTTCATGTCGCCGATTGTTTTTAAAACAACATCGCAAATTTTACATGGAATTTATCAGACAAAACTGGAGAATTATTACAACTGGAATCAGTTCTGTCAGAATTCCCGAATGTCATCACCGTTACGTTCCACACCGTTACGCTTAATGAGAAACGGTGTTGACAACATCGTAACGGTGTGGACAAATTTATACAAACAATATGATGCGAATAAAGTTCGTATTCATATCGCCGATTGTTTTTCAAACAACACCACACATTTTACATGGAACTTATCTGACATAATTTCTAGTAAAAAACACGATGCGAATAAAAAAGAATATGAAAGTATATGATAATCTGCCCACACCGTTACAAATGTGACAACACCGTTACGCCGCATGAAAAGGAGACTTTTATATACATACAGATTCAACAAAAACTGCAAACGTGTTTAACATCATAAAGTCTTCAAAAAGGTGTCAGATGAAAGAAGAATTTAGTATATAAACATGTACCAAACATTTTATAGAAATTCTTAAAGTTGTAAAACGTAATTAAAATGTGTATTTACACCGTTACGCACTTAATGTTCTTAAAGTCACTTAATAAAGTCACTAACGATTTGGAATTGATGTAATAGCCACTCATGATCACTTTATACAATGAAACAACGCCGAAAAATTCATTTAAATTAAGTTGAAATAAAATAATATTATCAAACAAATATTTATGTCCGTAACGGTGTTCTCTTCACAGCTTTTGACGTGCATCAAATAAGCCTTCATAATCGCGATCTGGGTCACATTAGGTCGTGCCCAGCTTAGGTTGACGTCCGTCTGACATGTACGTAACTGATAAACGGTCAGTCGACACTGCTTTACTAAATGTTTTTTGAACATTTTTTTATTAAGAATGGAACCTAATCAAATATTCACCCTTTACAATGCACGATTAGTTGTGTTTCAGAGATTGCGTGATTGATTGAGTTAATTTATCGGTTAGGGAGAAAGGGAAGTGGCGTGCAATTGAACGAACTCAGATAATAATGATATGGGATTGGTAAAATTGTTTTAGTTAAATTGTATTTAAATAAGCCAATCAATATCGAGTTTTTATGCCCGGTTTCTTATCTTTTCAAGAATATTTCCTTCCACCATTAAAATAGTCCATACAGAAAGCTAACAAAACACTCGCCATATGCCTCTTTTCAAATTTATGTTATCGTTTAAGACAAAACGTACATTCCGTTTCATCAACGAACTTGTAAAGGCACTGTGCAAAAATTGCGACTACATAAACATACGTATTTTGTTACAGAGAAAATAAGTAACGATGTCTGAAAATGCCGTATGTTTTGCTCAATCTGTCAGCAGTCGTTAACAGAGAATAGTCTCCATAAATAATTAAAACATTGATAACATGTTTTGAGATGGTATTATTATAACCTTACTAAGTAAAATATATTATTATTGATTGAAATGTATGTGATGGTTATGCGTTCGTATCATTTTTATGATAAAAAGCTCATTATAAAACGATTACGTCAACACAGATGCCTTGTCAAATTTAGGAATTTTGACAGCATGTTTTATTGCACTAGCTGATAAAGACTAAAAATCAATGTTGGGACAAGTGTCTATGCATCAGTCAAATGATTTATGTACGCACTTTGCTGTGCGAAATATAATATCTCATAGTGTTTTGAAACTATTTTTATTTCATGAAGAGAAGACGATTATATCCAGTACTCAACACTTAATCCAACTCAATTGGTCGTTGGTCGTTGTCGGGTCAGGAACTATTTAAAAGTACACTGGGTTCTATTAAGTATACACCAAGTACCCGTTGTATGTGGTGCTAAAAGTATCCGGGAGCATCGTTGGTTGCCTTTTAGCGTATTTGCCGTACCCGGAGTACATTGAAGTATACTGAAGAATAGCCGGGGTACAGTTCAGTAGTATCTGAGTCGACAACGAAAATCGAGCCTTAATAAGATAAGGCCGGTGAACATTTATGTAGATAATCTTTCAGTAAGGTAGATGAACATGTGGTTTAAATGTCTGTTCAGGTAAATAAATTATGAATTCTTACTGCTCGCGCTTAATAATAACGATCAATGACATGAAAACCAAAAAGACATAGACAGGTTTATTTCAACCACTGTTTGTATTATTCAACCCCGTTGAACGAAATAATGACGAAATGGGAATGAATGAGAAGGCAGTAAGGAGGAATAAGGAGGAATTGATGCGACATTTAATGGAAAGTAAAGAGGCAGTGAGGGTGAGTGAACAGAAAGGGGAAGAATCGAAGAGGAAGTGCAGAAGAAGTGGGGAAGAATTGGGTTAAAGGGAGGAGTAATTCTTGAAATTTAAGAGGCAGTGAGGGTGAGCGAGCGGGTACGGGCAGTCAAAAGACAGTGAGGATGAAGTTAGGAAGAATTGAGTAGTAATGGGGAGTAATGTTTAGAAATTTAAGAGAAGGCGATGAGGAGTCGATAAGGAGGCTATAAGGAATAATAAGGGGAAAGTGGCATGAAATAAGAAATTATGTATACATTAAAAACATGTATATAAAGCACACTATATACCGTATATTACGTTTTTTGATTTAATGCAAATAAACCACTTACATATTGATACCTATTTACACAATCCAGTTCCAAAAATAAAGAATCATGTTTGTCTGTGTATGTGTATTGTTGAGATTATGTTAGTTTTACTAAGGAAAGCTTTAAAAAAAATCGGATTTGAATACAAATGACGAAAAACTGAAAAACATTACTATTACCTTTATTGTATCGCAAAATGTCACTTAAATCCAATATATGAAACGAAATATCTTAAGGCGTAAATCCTGGTAATTCATACTAACTACAATATCAAGAACAAGCCTTAATAAAAATCAAATCACAATTTATACAAATATCAAGAAGGTAAATGTATGTTCAATACAAAATAAATTATTTTTGTTATATTGTTAATAAAAAGTACATGTACAGTCAAATTCACTTATCTAGTAGGAAGTTTAAATAAAAGAGTGTTTAATAAAGAACATGTCAGCTCTTATCTTAAGTATGGGTGTTATAAAAGGCCAAATATAAACTTTAAACAAACAAACACATGTCCGTATAAATAATGACACGCGTGATATTTAAAATGTTTGAATGATATGTTGAGATACGTATTGTTCTTAACAAAATCAATTTTAACGGAATAAAATTGGTTGGGCGATTTTACTTTATCAAGCATTAAACCAACAAAAATAGTGCATATTGCGTTTCGTACGGGCATCATACATACACCAAAAAGCGTTTGCATTTACTATTATGTAAACACAAATTTGGTTGAAAAATAACAACATGTATGACTTGCTAAAACAATTCAAATATGTTTATACAAGCTGTCTTGAATATATGCATATGCTGATAGAAGACATCATCCGATATTATTCCATAGATCAATTACTTTTCTCGTTTTTCAAATGCCACTGAACGTTTCGGTCGACTCACGTCAAACATCTATGTGTGACTGTTGTCGCCACGCCCATAATATCAACACTCACATCAGACTCGACATTCAGTATCAGCTGCCTGAGAGCATGTTTACCGTAAACGTTGTCTTATAGGTTACAATATACTAAATGATCGTTTCATGTAGGTTATACTCTCCAAAAAAATATCATAGTTGGCTCGAAGGCATGTTTTACACTTTAAACTAGTGTTCGGGTTTTATCTTTCGGAGATAATGGTAGGGCATAAGTATGTGTTCACGACCGAATCCCTGAAAAATGATAAACTTGGAGACAACGCTTTTACATTGAATTATATAGGGAAACTATTTAGTATATTATGACCTAAGCGCATACCAGGTCTAGTATAGTTAAATAGTTGTTAACTTCTTTTTCTACAAAGCTTGTAACAATATTCCAGTAATTTGCCCGTTTTTTTTATTTTAGGGTAATCGTTTTACTCCTGAACGCCCGTTATAAATCAAAGCTCCGAAGGCGAAAGCCAGATGGCTTATCAGGCGTTATACTAAAATGCATTTAAAAGCATTTCTACGTGACAGATCGGTCTGACATTTGGCATGCACAGAGAAAATAGGTTTAAAAGTATCGAGAAGTGGTTATTTTTCGCGTTGCTAACAGTAAAGGTTGTCTAATTGGTAACAATATACTAAATGATCGTTTCATGTAGGTCTGTACTCTCTAAAAAAATCATAGTTGACTCGAAGGCATGTTTAACACTTTAAACTAGTGTTCGGGTTTTATCTTTCGGAGATAATGGTAGGGCATAAATATGTGTTCACGGCCGAATCCCTGAAATATGATACACTTGGAGACTATAGTAAAACCTTGCACTGAAAAAGGTTATATTTCACTAAGAAACACCGAAAAAAAAGTTGTCAAAAAAGTCGATTTTGATTCGTGTCAAGTTCTTTCTTGGATTGAACATGACCTATTTTTTTTGTTGCATAAATCCATTTCGCTTAGAATGGCCGTTAAGAAAATGTATGGTAATGGGGGTTTCTATGTGCAAAATGTTGCATTTATTTTCGCTCAAAGTTGTCGCTTTTACATTGAATTATATAGGGAAACTATTGAGTATATTATGACCGTAATAACGGCACGCCATTTTTAGTAGGTTGGTGTTATATGCAGACGTTCACAATATTGAATTTGAAATACAGATTTATAGTGCAGAATGTATATAACGTCATGAACAATGCAAGGTGTTTATTTTGCGGCTCGGTCAGATTGGTGAAGGTCACAAAATACTAAAAGATTTAACTTTTCTCCATCGACTGAAGAAATAACATAAAAACATTCATTTTGAAGTTGTATGATTTTATTTACTCATTAAATATCAAATCATATTTATTTTCATCTGTACATATATATAAATGAGAAATGATATAACGAACGAATGTGAATAAATGCGGCTCATTATACATGTACAAGCCATGTGACATCGTTCAGCTGACATCACGCGATTTTTCAAATAGAAACCACGTGACAGATCATTTAACAAATGTCACACGTGACTGATTGAGTAAACATGCATCGTGCATCTAATGTTTATTTATAACCAATTCAGACAGAAGACCTAAGTAACACATTCACAGCAGCAATCATGTACTGACATTAGTAGTACCTTAAAAACATGTTTACTGAATTACATGGACGATTTGTTAAAATGTATGAGATAAGCTGTAGTGAAGCCATGATGGAATAACATCATTATTTCGTATATGTCTCCGCCTAACACCGATACTCCTTGTGCATTTTATATTTAGATACTGCATCAAAGATCACATTTCGCGATTTCTTTTCGTTAGATGCGCATATGTTAAGTAATGTACATATATTATTTTTAATATCGATGCTCATTACAACATATATTCCATGTCGATATTAATGTCAAGGATTTCAAAATGCAATTGTTTTTTATTTAAAATGTTGACCCCTTTACTGTTTCGTACCCCGTATGAATTATGCATATCCTAGCCTGAAAAAATCTTCAACTAAAGGACAGTTTAAATCTGATGAGGAATATTCCGTGCCTCTTGTAAAAATGCAATGTCCGTATTTTGGCAAAGTAGGCATTGTTTAACTCTAGCATGTTTTGAGCGGTCTTTTACGGCTATGGCATTGAGGGAAAATTGAGGATTGCAGTGTAAACGCTGGTGTAAATATCGGTAGGCTAATAAAATAATAAGCATGGTATTTCCAAAACAACAAAGTGATACATTCTAGCAGCTCTCTGAGAAAACGGGGCTTAATACATGTGAGTAAATTGTCTTTTCAAATCAGCTTGTGCAGTCCGAGCGGGCTAATCAGGGACGACACTTTTCGCTTATATTGTACTTTTCGTTTTAAGGTTGTATGTGCTTAGCAAAAATCCAGTATAGGCGGAAAGTGTCGTCTCTTATAAGCCTGTGCGTATTGCATGTCCCTTATTGTGTGCTGGGACGCCAATTTACGCACATTCATTAAGCCCCATTAGCCATTTGCACATGGCCGCTCAACGATGTCTCGTGCGGAACTGTAAAGCTCTGTAAATCGCTCACGAGAACTATGAACAACTCGCAAAGTTTCATAAAGCGTGAGTGGTTTCATCTGGGACTAGGCTCGTGACGGACAGTCGACTTCCGGAATGTCAGAATATCATATTACAGCGAAACCCCTCTAAACCTCTTTAAACCGGACACATTGTTCGGTCATATTTTTTTCTCTATAAAACCATGCGTAAAATATCTCCTCAAGACCGGAATACCCTCAATTCCGAATACCGGTCTTTCTTTGGATCAAAATTGGGTCATTAAATACGTTAAAGGGATCTTTTCACGCTTTGGTAAATTGACAAAATTGAAAAAAGTTGTTTCAGATTCGCAAATTTTCGTTTTAGTTATGATAATTGTGAGGAAACAGTAATACTGAACATTTACCATGGTCTACTATAGCCATTATATGCATCTTTTGACGATTTTAAAACCTAAAAATTATAAAGCGTTGCAACGCGAAACGATTGAATAATTTGGAGAGTTCTGTTTTTGTCGTTAAATTTTGGGAAACTACGAAGATTGCTTATATAAGGTATAAAATACGTCAAGTACGTGTACTCGGCGGAATAGCTCAGTAGACTAGAGCGTTTTTACTTCAGGACTCTGGCAGGACTCCAGGGGTCACTGGTTCGAAACCTGTTCCGGGCAATGTTCTTTTCCTTTTTTTAATTTTATTCTTGATTTTTTACTGGAGCTTTTACGATCCAATGTTTACGTTTATCGATATAAAGCATTTAATGAATAAGTTAAAAAATGCCAAAATCTGTGAAAAGGCCCCTTTAATGTACCTCTCTAAACGAGTCAGAACCGTTTATTACACCTGAGACCTAGAGTAAAAACTTGTGAATAGCGGATTAAAGACGCGTGAAATGAATAAAGTTGTTCGAAAATTTTGCCAACTGTAAAAATCGCAAATCAGTTTAAAGACACTTGTCCTGTGATGTACATATCGTTCAATAGAAGTGATAATACTGATTATGATTACTGATAACTAACAACAATAGGGTCCTTTTGTTATTTGGTTTTTGATTTTGGAAGCTGAGCTAAATTTTTAATAAACTTAATGCGAGTTAATTTTGAATTGTTTATTACAATTGCTAATTTAATGTTATATAAAATGGTGATTTGCTGAGTTCTTTAAGTTGTTGAATTTTGATAGTATTTTGTTGTTTTTTTTTATATTGGCTATTAACATAACTAAGACTAAAACGTCCGAAACTCATTCTAAGCGAAGGCGCGTGGAATCGTCTCTAGGAAAATCAAACTGATAAAAGGATAAGAGATATTGCCTAAACCCACACTCAAGATGCTGTCAGAATATGAGAAAGGAAAGTCGACGATCGGGAATATCATGCGAAAAAAGTATGTTTACATGTCTCGTTGGTTGTTCTTATGTAATACAATATGAATGAATGTTTAAATATAAATAAGCTATTAAAATTTGCTGAAAGTGTGTGTTTTTTCCACATTATGCTATGTAATTGACCTTCTAAAAGTAAAATAGTCGATTTCCCCTCTAAACCGGAATCCTCTCTAAACCGTAATTTCCGCTCGGTCCCGGAGGTGTCAGGTTTAGAGGGGTTCCACTGTATTCGGCGTTTCAAATCACTGGAATCTTGATCACGTGGTAAGAAATGTGCGTGTGAGGAGACGCACGTGCGTAAGTTGCGACAAGTTGACGAATCCGTTTTGTTCATTCAAAACTTCTATCTAATTGCTGTTAAATCGACGTATTATGTACCAACAATATCATGTTTGTAGCCTGTAATGAAACGTCATGTTTTGCACAGTGCTCGTGGTGCGGTACCGATGTATACAAAATGCAAATCACTCAATTGTGTAAGTACCACTAGTATTAACAATACGATGTGATGCATAACGGATAGATTTCATTGATCGATACCAAGCGATATTAACACGTGTGCGCTCGTACACTCATTAATTCTGGATGATCTAATGAGCCTCGTTTTGGGAAAATGGGGCTAAATGCATGTGCGTAAAGTGTCCGTACATGTTAATATGGAACGACACTTTTCACTTAAACTACATTTTCTCCAATAAGATACTTCATTTAAGCGACGCTAACATGCGTTAAGACTGGTTTTCGCCAAACGCGGCTATTAGGTTTCGTGTGATCGCAAAATACTCATGTTTGCGTATTTGCCTTTGCTTTTGGGGATTGCTCATTATGTAAATATTTGAATATGTACTTCATAGATAGCATGTATGAATATGTGTATATGTTTGACATATAAAGATATAAATGTACATATAAATATGCTTGAATATATCATATATAATACATATATTTGTGCGATGGATTCATATTGTATTCACGTTGAAAATAAAACAAACGTGAAATAGATTTATTTAAAATAAGCAGGAATGATTGATGAAAAACCTTGCCATTCTTTTATTCTAAATCTCATCTGTAAGGATTCAATATTCATATAGATATTTTCAAGTACAACCGTGTCTCGTGCAGTCCATATATTTACGAAAGGGAGACAAACGCGCTTTAAGATAACTACAAGCATACAGCAAGTTGTCTCCATTCTTTAAGCAGACCAGTGAATATCTAATGACCAAAAAACGTTTTTCTAACCGCATGCACACATACGTATTCAAAATTAAAGTCACAGCAAGTACCCTACAGAGAATTTAGTCTTAAAATGAATGGAGAGTGTAGAATTGAACATCAAAAATATTTAAAACACCATAACTTGAACAAGACAGTAGCTGGAAAAAAATTCTTGCTGTCTTTAAATTATTTTGAATGTAAACAGTATTATTGCATCAGATATATCAAAAACTATTTTGTATAAACTATTTGCACTTTGCTCAAATACATTGTTCTTGACTGTGACTGAAATAATAATGAAATAACATATGTTTGTAATTATAAATTGAAATAAATCATTTATTCATGCACAGCTGTACAAATTAATGTTTAACAGCTAAAGGAAATTACGCATTAAGCATTTCACATCAAACTCTACAAAATTAACATTTCAAATTAAACATTTCACATTCCACCGTTCACATTGAACTATTGTTTCGTTTACAATAACAAGTCAACATTAAACATTTCACACGAAACATTTACCATTCAATGTTTTACATTTAACTTTTCATATATACCTTTTCAAAGTCAACTGTTCACTTTAAACTCTTGTCTCATTCACAAGACCCGTTTTTTAGTTAAACGTTAACGTCGCCCCAAATTTGGGGGCCAGATAGCAGCTCTGCCTTTGCTCCAGATCGTCAAGGGAAACACCGGAAGGGATTCCTCGTCAAGGACGATAATCTGGTGAGAATTATCGTATTCAAGTAGCGGTTCTTTGGGGGCCGACCGGTATAAACAGTGTAGTTGTAGGATGGAAGGGAGCTTTTCAGGTTGCTTACCAGTACCAAATGGTGAAAATTGGGCCTTTTAGAATTCAACATTGTAAGAAATGTCTGTCTTCAAATTAACTTGATTCAATAGGGGACTACAAACACATCAAAATGCTATTTAAACGGAACCTGTACTTAAGGCAGGTTTATAGGTATATATCCAAAAAACAAAAACAAAAAATATATATATATATATATATATATATATATATATATATATATATAATTCACGGATAAAATACAAAATAAACTATTTGATACATCAACTGCAAAATTAAGCTTCAAAAACAAAATGGGTAAAATGAAATCTATACTGACTGTATTATTAAATTCTTAGCAAATTTGCGTAAATGGTTTTCAAGCGCACGCAATAACAACATATACAATTCAGCAGTCAGATTCATGAAATCGTATCTCGACAATAGCAAGTCAGGTTGACATATGAAGCAACCTCTTAACGAAATAAATGTGCGGACGTTTGATCATATAACACAAGCCTGCTTAACATATTTTCAACCCTCTTATTTTGAAATGAACATCTTCATGACGTACAAGCTAATGTAGAGCATAGTTCAAGGGTGCATCGTTTCGTAGTATCGATGAAACGTTCCCAAAAATACTTTTAATTAGAAAGTACAACAACACATCTTTACACTTAATGGATAAGTATTGACATGTTGTTTTCTTATATTGACAGACATATTAAACCTGCTTTCACTTTAACTTTTTGTTGATTTGGGTTACAATTCTTACATTAAGGCATGTCCAACAAAACACATATGGACATAGTTTAAGACCCTAGATAGCATTCAACATGTGGATACGATTTTACGAGAGCTCACTTGTTTGGAAAAATATTTTATCGTGAAATGTAATCAATGTTTTAAATCAGTACTTTATCATCGTTTCGTCGTTTTATATACATTATAGGAACAATACAACATTTTCACAATTTTATATGAACTGTTTGTTAACGAAATTTACTTTTCCAATATATTCTGCCAAACAATAAATCTCAATAACCAACAGACAATTACTCCTTACATCTACATTTGTGAGTTTCAAGTGCAAGTCAAATGGCGTTTGATATGTGTACTTGTTTTACATCAACATACCAGTCCGTACATTCTGTAGATCATTTACTCGACCCCCTTACATAATCATCTTCATGCTAACCTCCCTCACAATCTCCGTAATACGTCTGTCTAATGCCTGTATAATAACATCCGTCTCTACATCAAAGCCGAATGCGATTCTGTTCGGGCATATCAGCCCCAACATCTCCATCTCTCTTTTCCTCCCGCTGTACCATCGTAGTGACTCAGGGTGAGCTATGTTGGCTTGTCGTATCTTCGGTAGTCTCAATATCATCATCGGACCTTCGGTCATCATATCATTAATAGTCGCTATCCAAGAAAGCTTCTGCTCATGCTCCAGAGCACATGCTGCCATCAGATTTCGCTCCGGAATCATGTAATATGGCAGCTCCTTCGTATCTATAGCAACTCTTAGTGCATATAATCCTTCATCCAGCCAGTGGAACAGACTTATTTCATTAAACAATGATTGGGGGTTATTTTCTGCTATCCATAATACAATATTTTTCACTATAAACGATGTAACCTCTTTCTTACAAGGTTTTAGTACATCATTCTACACCATTTTTAATAAAACATACAGTTTCACTTGAGTGTCATGGAGATTGTTTACCAGTACGTTTTCTCAGGTGTTGAAAAACATTCTCCATTCAACATGTTCATAATCGCTGCCTTTGACCCCAACAGGAGGAACAAATGCTCCGAGTGATACAACCTCCTGAACAACGTCAGATGTTGGCCAGTTGCGATGTCTTGCCACCCATCTTGTAAGGATGTTGAGGCAGTAAAAGTGAAGTGCACCCACTATATCTCTATGATAAAAACCATTAATTGTTACTGGCGCAGACGGTCCCGCACGCTCATGTCCCACACTTGATTCGTGATGTAGTGAGTTCAACCACTGATTAACATATAAGTCACTGCTTAATAGTCCACTACCATATCCATCATCACACAAGGCATTGTACACCACTGTAGAAATATCTGTACCGTGTCTCTCAAGTAGCAATCTACAGTGTCCATGGTAACTAATACGACTACAGGATCTAAATATGCCTTTCTCGCCAGGAACAATACTTGAATCAACACCTTCTTCTAAACATATTGCATGATTTGTAACACACTTTACGTCTGTATCACTCTCCAGATAGCTGGTAAGACCCTCAGCCTTCCTACCTGTGGTGATCCACGTTACCATTCCATGCGACCGTGCAGTTATATGCCTTTTCCAAGCCTTGAATGCGTCTATCCGAGCCTGTCGGATGTGAAACCCATAGCCGAGACAATTCATCAAAGTACATGTCTCTGCAGACACTTGTTCAAATTGAAAATCAAATGTGTTTTAATAAATTATATACAAACTGATATGCATGTATAGAGAATAACAGTCTACTGTCACATTTTGTAATACAGTAAGTGAGCCTTAGAAACAAAATAACGGCAAGCCTTGCAAACTAGATTTTTCTTTTGTGCCGAGCCTGGTATATAGAACGATAGGAGAGTAACCTGTTATTCTCTTTACAAGATGTCCAACACAAGGATTTGATTATTTCAGGGACCTGCCCACCCTTTAGGTTAACCGACAAAATTGAAAAAAGGTTCAGATTTGCAATTATTTGCTGTAGTTATATACTATTCGAAGAAGCAATAATACTGAACATTTACCATACTCTAATAATATCCATTACATGCATCTTTTAACGATTTAAACACCTGAAAATTATAAATCAATGCTAACGCGAAACGATTGAATAATTTGGAGTGTTTTCTTGTCATTGTTTTTATTTTGTGACAAGGCGTGTATTGCTTATAAAAAGTATAAAATACATAATCCTCTATATACGCATGGATGGTAGATTGGTTTAAGCACTACACTTTTATCCAATTGTCGGTGTTTCGCGCTCATGTAAGTTTAACTTTTTTTAATGTGATTATTGTTTTATACTTTAACTCTTTATTTCGATATTTACATATATCAATTAGAAGCATGTAATGACAAATGTCAAAACATGACAAAATCTGTGAACAAATCCCATTTTAACATTATGTGATGAAAAAACTGAAATATACTCATATGTACAATATATAAAAACCAAAGCCTGTGTTTAAATATCAATAAAATTAATTACGGTTTTAATATAAAGAATACTAACTCGACGGACCATCTTACCAGATATTGACTGCTGGACACAGTGCCCTGTCTAGGGACCCATCCTTTTACATCACGTCTGGTGCCTCCATCAGCCATGAGTGCTGTAGATGTATTCACCAAATAGCGGATGAATTTACATCAATATCACATGTTTATAGTGATATGTTGGCGGTATATGCGTAACAATGTCTGCACAAATATACAGTTGTTTTACAGGAAATATATATATATATATATATATATATATATATATATATATATATATATATATATATATATATATATATATATATATATATATATATATATATATATATATATATATATATATATATATATGTATATATGTGTGTGTGTGTAAACAGATCTGCATTGACATGTCTGCACCACCTTATATGTGGAAATAAAATAAATACGAGAAGTACCGTAATTATACCGCAAATTTGATGTTGCGTTTAAGTAATATGTCATTGAAAAGTACGAATATGTGTGCATATGCTCGTATCCTACTACATTAAATCTGCATTAATGTATAATTACAACTAAAATAATACTATAGTATTCGTGCGGATATTGTGTGCTGAAATAAGTGACTATCTGATGCGATTAATACATTTATGATTAATGGGCTGCATACGTCTTGAATGCATTTGTTTATCATTTAATTTTAAAGGTCTTCAAATTATAAGTACAACTGAACGTCCTTATTAATTGAATAGCTTTATATAATAATAACTCCTGACCTCAGACAGAACCCATTATTAGCAATCGAAACAGTTGACAGTAATCATGCAAGATGTTCCAGGATATTGCATGCCACTGCCACTATACGCGTATAAGAGGGATAAAACATGCAAGTTTTTAAGATGGGTGTCATATAGTACACTTGAAATACACGGAATAACGTAAGTTGTTAAGATGGGTGTCATATAGTCCAATTGAAATACACGGAATAACGTAAGTTGTTAAGATGGGTGTCATATAGTCCAATTGAAATACACGGAATAACGTAAGTTGTTAAGATGGGTGTCATATAGTCCAATTGAAATACACGGAATGACGTAAGTTGTTAAGATGGGTGTCATATAGTCCAATTGAAATACACGGAATGACGTAAGTTGCTGAAGCAGCTTTAGTATCTCAGTGATGCAAGTAAGTGAAAACAGACCCACTGGCGGATTTCGTTCGGCTCAAACATTATACAAGAGTTGATAAAAAAATAACTCAACGGTGTATTAGATGAGTTTATACGACCTCAAGTCCATCACCTATAGTAAGAACAAACATGCACGGTGCTCTAGCTCTGTTTGTACGACCCCTATAGGAATCACACACCTGCAAAAAACAACACACACGTTGTTTTAGCGGCGGTTATACATTTATGCAATCTACGTTTCAGTAAGAACAAATGCGCTCTATTGTAGTTTATACGACTCTATGCAATTCACGCATCGGTAATAACAAACACTAGCGTTTATCTAGCGATGGTCATTCGACCCTTGTCGACCAACCACGCAGGGAGCATAAGCAGGCGTTTGGACCGTAGTAAGGCTTCCGCAGATGTGTCAGATAACTTCAAGTACATCTAGACACTAACCTGAAAAACATTTATTCTAACATATTTGACAAAAATAAAATTATATACGTTGTATTACAAAATAAACTAACAACACAACACTAACAGTAACAGAATATAACCGTGTATAGTTAAATTGGATCTGTTTCTAATCTTTCGAAAAATATAACCTTTCGCCACATAAAATTAGGCCTGATTTAATCCAAGCAACAACTAACAAGAAACTCGCTGTATGCCAATTTTTAAAATTTAATCAGCAGGCCCAATTTTACACATTCCATTAGTAAAAGGAAGTTTTTGTTAAATCATAAATTATTTTCTTTCCAAAACAAACAACAAAACAAATACTACTGTCGTTTCAAATGATAAAAAGTGCACATGCGATAATCTTCTTCGCCATTATTATCATGTGTTGTCTATCAAACATTTTTTTTTATTCATTTTAAAGCATATTTTGTATACATACATGTCTTTCATTTGCAATCAATGGTGTTAACAAATTATACAGAAATATGCCTTATAATGTTTTTTAGACCTTGGTTTGTAAAATTACAATCAGTGAGAACGGGATGTGTTCTAATATATATAATAATCAATGATGTTATAAGATTAAAAAAGAAAAAAAACTAAAATGAATATATGAAAAGATAAACTAACATAAAGATAGTAGTATATTTAAGTGGACAAGCATTATGAAAATTTAATTCGATTCCATTTTTGTTCAAAAATATGCAATGTATCATTACTGAGGGCTATTTCTTTCTCAATCTGGATTTTTAATTTCAGGCTATGTATAAAACAATTAAAATTTAATAATTGTTTCTTGTATTTCATGTTTAAGATAAAAAGTTTCATCAATATGATAATAAAATTCACAATATTATTACCATCAATGGATTTTAATGAGTTAATTCCAAACTAACATTTGAGAGGGATAGTTTAATGTTTAGTTGCTGTTGGCCAAGAAAGGATGTCAACTGATTCCAGATAGGTTGGATGTATTTGCACTCCCAAAATAGATGTTCTATAGTTTCGATATTTTCACCGCAGAAGTCTCATAAATTAGAGTTAGATAATTTGCATTTAAAAAGATATTTATTGGTCGCGATAATTCGATGTAGGTATTTGAACTGAAAGTTTCTTAGTGTGATGTCGATTGTTGTTTTGTATGACATAGTAAATATTTCTTTCCAGTTTAATTCATGCTCTTGGAATATACTTTGCCATTTTATTTGGAATTTGGGTAGTTCGTTAATCTTGTTGTTTATTTGTATTCTGTATAATAGTTTGTTCGGTTTTTGTTTTGTTGTGAGTTTTTCTAGAAAATGAGTTCTAATGTTTTGCGTGTTGTTTTGTTTTATAATAGATTTTATATGTGATGGAATACTTTTGATCAGCGTGTAATACATAAAGAAGTCTGTTGTTGGGATTTCATACAAGTAGCATATATTATGAAAGGAATAAAATTCGTTTATTCGGTTATCAAACAGTTGATCGACATACTTTATGCTCTTTCAAACAAGTTTTTATAAAAGAATGTGCTATCATTTGCGTTTATGTTTTTATTATTCCATAACATTATTTTGCTGTTACTTTTTTCTTCTAACATATCTGTGACTTTACTCCAAGCTGATAGTATATTAGATACAAATATATTCTTTTTTGTTATATCAAGTATTAGAGACTCACTAATATTACATTCAAAAATTAAAGAGCCACCATATTTGGCTAGTGTTTGTTAACAACGCCCATTTACTCTTGGTTGTGGTATCTAATATACGTTTGACTCAACTGGATTTGATTGAATTTATGAACGAATAAATGTCAATCAGTTGTAGACCTCCAAGCTCTACAGGTTGTATTAATTGTATTCGTTTTATTTTGTCGGGTTTGCCATCCCATAAAAAATCAAATATTGATGTTTTTATATCTTCAATGATTTTATTATCTGGGTTTGGAAGAACGGTAAGTACATATATTAATTTCGGTAGTGCGAAAGTTTTTAATACAGTTATTTTTCCAATTAAGGTTAGTTTTCTATGTTGCCATGATTTAAGACAGTTTTTGAATTTTTGTAGTTTGGGTAATATGTTTTTTAATATGGTTTCATTCTCATTGTTTGAGAATGTTATGCCTAACGTTGATGCCTCGTTTGCTGTCCAATTGAAGTTCATTTCCGTTTTAAGATGAATATTTGAATGCCTGTAATTACCTACTTTTAGCACAGTGCATTTACATGTGTTTAATTTTAGTCCTGATACGTTTCCAAACAGGGTCAGTGATTCTATTAAGTTGTTAAAGGAGCAAGGATTGTTAGTGCAAAAATAAGTTGCGTCATCGGCGAATAATGACTGTTTGATTTCTTCGCCTGGTTTAACGACTATACCGTTTATGTTTGGGTTAGATTGTATATAATGAGATAGGAATTCTATACATATAATAAATAACGACGATGAGAGTGGACATCCCTGTCTAACACCTCTTTCGATATTAAAACTGTCAGAGGAAACCCCATTATTTATAATTATACTACTTATGTCACTATAAAAAAGTTTCACCCATTTTATCATATTTCTCCAAAGTTCATTTTCTCTAAACATGTGAACATAAAGGAATGGTCAATGGAGTCAAATGCTGTTTCAAAGTCTGCAAAGAATATAAGACCTGATTTATTTGTGCTATTGAAGTAATTAATGCATTCTTGTATCAATCGTACATTTTCGCCGATATAGCGTCCTTTTATAAATCCGGATTGTGAACTTGAAATAATAGAAGGTAATATTTTTTTTAATTCTGTTTGCGATGCTTTTTGTTGCAATTTTATAGTCATTGTTTAATAAACTTATAGGGCGCCAATTTGATAAGGTTTCTAGGTTTTTTCCAGGTTTAGGGATAAGTGATATGATACCTTGTTTTTTCAGAACAGTTAGATTTCCATTATTGAAAGAGTAGTTTAGGGAGTTGATTAAATATGTTTTAATCTCATTCCAAAATATTTTGCAAAATTCAATTGTTATACCATCTGATCCCGGACTTTTATTATTCTGCATTTTTTAAGTGTCATCCCACATTCGTATTCAGTAAGGAGTCCTTCACATTAGTGTTTTTCATTATCATTAAGAGTTGATTGAGGAGTATTGAAATTTGTGTTGGTTGAGGTTTGCTTCTTTTTATAGAGGTTTTCATAAAATAATCGTTGTTCTTCTAGAATCTGTATCCTTATGGTTACTTCAATATCGTTTACGACAAGTTTGTGAATTGTTTTTTGTTCACTTTTACGTTTTTCAATGTTTGCAAAATATTTTGTTCATTG
This sequence comes from Dreissena polymorpha, assembly GCF_020536995.1. Classification (NCBI taxonomy): domain Eukaryota; kingdom Metazoa; phylum Mollusca; class Bivalvia; order Myida; family Dreissenidae; genus Dreissena; species Dreissena polymorpha. The sequence continues at coordinate 4,034,091 of NC_068361.1, read as the reverse complement.
TGTTCTACGTGTTTAGCCCTCGCCCTTAGGATTATTCCATTTAGTTTTTCATGATAAATGTCTTCTAACACTTGTTTTTTTAACGGAGTTCACTTTCAATACTGGCTTTGTTGATGATATTAGTGTTATGTAGTTGTGTTTGTAATTTTTCTATATCATGTAGTGATTTTTCTTCAAGTTTGCGTGTTTCTTTTTGTTTGAATGATGTGTATCTTATTGTTGTATTGCGTATGTTACCTTTTATAATCTCCCATAAAGTATTTGGGTTTGCATCATTGTTGTTTTGTATGGTGTATGTTATATCCTGTTTTATTTGGGTTTGATATTGAGCATCTAATAATATGCTGTTATTTATTTTAAAATAGCCCGGCCCTCGTTCTGGTTGAATGTTGTTTAGTTTAAGAGCAACAAGGGAGTGGTCAGTCATGAAACCTGGTTTGATGCAACAATTGTCGATAATGATTCCGATTTATGAAAGTAGTCTAGCCTGCAATATATAGTTGGTTTGGAGTTGAAATGCCATGTAAAATTGCACTCGGATGGATTTAATGTACGCCAAATATCTAACAAGTTACAATTTTCAATTATGCCATTCAACAATGTCCTATTTTTCAGATGTGTATATAAATTGCCATTTTTCTTGTCTAATATTGGATTTATTACGGTATTAAAGTATCCGCCAATTATTATGTTTTTATCTGAATTGTCATTAATAAAGGTATGCAATGATTTGTAAAAGTTACTTTCATCTAAGTTAGGACCGTAAACATTAATTAATGTTATTTGTGTTTCGTGTATTGTAATGTCAAGGCTCGCTAGTCTTCCAGGTATTATGTCTTTGAAGTTGCTGACTTTTATATTTGAGTTATTTTTTATAAGAAATGTGATTTTTTGTTTGTTTGTGTGATGTCCACTCAGATAAATATCACCATCCCATTCGTGCATCAATGATTCAATAACAGTGTCCGTCAAATGATTTTCTTGTAGTAGGCATATATTATATTTCTTTTCTTTTAACCATTTGAACATTTTTATACGTTTTTCTTTGTTGTTTAGCCCTTTTACATTAAGTGTACATATTTTAATACTCATAAAGAATGTGGTTATAATAAATGATATGTAATCACATGCTTGTCCATTTAGATACTATCTCAGAAAGATGAATAAACATATTCATGCTATTAAATATGAATATGGGCTAACATGTTAAATCTATAGTGTACAAGACATCTTATGGTACTTAATCTGCACATAATTGGTGAGTTGCTGACGATAATATTAAACATGTTGTACATGCAAGTATTCTTAATATAATAATAAGTCTTTCCATACATACTTAAGATAAACATAGTGTTTTTTAAATAAAACATATAAGTATACATCAGTCATTACACAATTGTTGTCAAAGTATGCCTCTCCTTTAAGTATTTGCTTTAAATAATACGAAAATATGCGACAGTCGTTAAAGGATCAGTTTTTATTAACTTGACAAAGATGTTGATTCAGTTGATTCATATAAGAAAAATATTAATACACTGATTTCTGATGTGTCGCCTACCTATTATCGAAAGGCAAAAAATATATAGGTTAGGCATCAGAGGTGTATTACATTTTAAATCACATAATTTGCAGTAATGTGATATAAAGGAAATGCACGATTACAAAAATTATTCAATGTTTGACAAATTAAGTTAATAACTCGTTCAATATTAAGTATTGTTCAATCATCTATGTAATAAATAATGTAAGCAGTGTAAATAAATAATATTTCAACATATTTATAAGGAAAAACAAAACACACTATTAGTAATTTTACCACTTAAACCCTTAAACATTATTGATTGTTTATAAAGTTTAGCAATACAATTGTTTCGTGTCTAATATACATATTCATTAAAGTGTCATTAATACATATATTTATATGCATATTTCAAATATACATATTAGGTCTATTTATATCACTATATTTATCGACAATTACATTTCGAACATTCATAGTGCGTTCAAGACATATAACTAGTGATTCGACAAAAATATAAATGTGTACGTTATCACTTATTCTATTAGTTAGATTCTTGACCGATTTTGATTGTTGATATATTGTAACAATACAGTTATTTACATTTACAAATATTGATTATTGTTACACTATTACAATAATTATATTTCGATTCACACTCTAAATGTACATGTTTGTTTGTTATGCTTTGTAACTAGTCCTTAATTGACGTGTACACTTATAAAGCATGTGCTGGTTTAAGCTTATTATTATGTTTGTATTGATTTAAAAGTTAACTTTTAATATTTATTTTGAGTTGAATGCATAAATGAAATGGACACATTAATTACTTACTGCAATAATTAAATGCATACACAATGTTGTGCATTGTAAAAAAACATGCTATCTTCTAAGATACATATTAGTTTTAGTGTTACTTATACATTTATTCACATATACTGTTCCAATTAAAGCATGGATAGAAGTGATATACACATATATATATATATATATATATATATATATACGTGTGCATTCCATGTGTGTATATAAAGTTAAATATTGTCAATACAACTATAACTGCTTTTGTCTACATGACTTTCCTTTAATAAATATTGTGTAAAAAGGTATATAACTAGTAATAAAAAAATATGAGAATGTTTGCCTGTTATAACTTGTATGTACTACTCGACACTTTTACATTAATATATATTGTTCATGTATTATTACACTTCATTTGTTTACATATACACTTTTAGTTTACATATTGGTTCAAGTGCTATTTTTTATTCATTCACCTGTGCATTTCAAAGTATTTACTATCCGTGACCATAGTGTTCATGGTAATTGCTTTTAAATCTAGTGTGCAAACTTCTCGAGTTTCTCGTGGTTTATACTATATAACTGTCCTTGCTGTCTTATCATTTTTGTATACTGTTCATCAAAGTTTTGCATACGAGTTTTAGCGCGAAGTTGGCCAGGGTAGATCTGTCCAGTAGTGGAACTGCTCTGGTGACACTTTGTGTATATGTTCGTTTACGTCTCTATAGTAGATTATACCATCACGGGACCATGCGGATGTCACTAAGTCCGTCTGTTTTTTTCCCACGCATGCGAATACATGAGCAAACATTCTACTTAAACATAATCTCTAGTCAATTAACGCAGGTACACATTAACTTAAAAATGAATTTTTGTTGTTGTGGACTTGGTACTCGTGCAAAAAGGAAAACATACTTGGAAACAACACACCAAAATAACCGAACAATCGTGATTTTTGTGATACATTAACACAACATTTAACAGCTTCTTTTTATGTGGGATCCAAAGTCCAAAATCAGTTGCTGTAAAATATTTAGCACTATTTATTTCTAAGACTTTGTGTCAAAGTTCATGTCGCTTCGTATCCCATTACAGCTATTTGCAACAACAAACTGACACTTTGCTGCCCGCTCCAAAACCATATATTCACATGCCCAACTTACCGAGTACAAATGTGGACAGTTTCAATAATCATATTAAGTTAGTGAAGATTCGTATATCAGTGCACAGATTGTTTCCACGAAACGTACTGGCAAACGAGTCGTCTCTCACTAATGACATCTTATTGAAATGTCTCATGGCAATTAATTAAGTAAGTCGGTTTATTTGAACGCACTACAGGCATAACAGTCGTTACCTTCTAACGTGAGCTTATTGTTAGGTCACCAGGCAATTCATAACTAAGCAGCCGTAGCTTTTGATGTTTTGTCCATCAAATGCAAAATTAACCCATTTATGCCTAGTGGACTCTCCCATCCTTCTAGATTGGATCAATTAATTTACAAAATTAGGGATGTTTATTATATTTATTATGCTCCCCCCCCAAAAAAAAAATGGGGGAGCATATAGTCGCCGCTTCGTCCGTCCGTTCGTGTGTCCGTCCGTGCACAATTTTTGTCTGGGTTATTTCTCAGCAACTAATGACCGGAATTCAATGAAACTTTATTGGAAGCTTCACTACCAAGAGGAGATGTGCATAATATCAGCGGGTTCTGGTCGAATGATTTTTTCACAGAGTTATGGCCCTTTGAAATTTTCCATTAACTGTACATATAGTGCAATTCGGTTTACAGTCAACTCGTACCTATGTCAACTCGCACGGTAGTCAACTCGCACGTTGTTTGGTCAACTCGCACGGAAGTCAACTCGTACCTAAGTCAACTCGCACGATAGTAAAACTATTGATGTGTCAATGGAATCTAAATGAGTAATTTATGCATAAACACAAATGGGAAACACTTTCAGAGTTTTGTTTAACACTTGTTAGTACAATATTTTCACAAAATAACACTTTTTTCACACAATATTGTTTACACGATAATTACATTATCGGAACATTATAACAGACCTTAAAAGTACTATTAAAAATATTTATTTTAACTATTATTTTAATTTGTATTACAATATTAACACACATTATGTAAGGAATTGTGCAGCTTATTTTCTGGTAACAATATATAAAATCAATACAAGTTTACGCACTTGCGTTAAGACCCGGTTTCCCAAATCACTACTCATTTTGTAAGCACATTTTCCATTTGGAAGTTCAAATCATGCATGTAATTTATGAAGTTGTATAAATATTTAATACATTTACAAATAGGAAATAGCAAATGGAATCAATGAACAAATAATCCAAAAATATAAAAGAAAACTAACAGCAAGCAAATATTTCCATATCGCATGCAATTAACCTATATCGTTGGATATATATCTATATAAAAAAAAATGTGTTGATGCAAATATTTATGTTGTTTTGAACTAGAAATATGGTAGAAATAATATTTGTAATTTAATGAATAGGACATTGATACCGATAATCGAAGAGCGGATAATTCTATTAATTATTAAGAACGTAATAATTTGTCATACAAGAATTAATTAAGATCCCGTTACTTATGCTATAACAATTTATACGCATATAACTTATTGCGCACACAATCATAGGAAAAAAAAACAATTTTACAAGAATCAAATGTGTATTTAGTTCATACTTTAATAAAATTGCCCAACATTTTTAAAATTTGAACATGAGTTACGGTTCTACATTAATAATTAAATATTAAATTGTATAGCGTGAAAAATAATATATTTATTTTAGTATTCCATACTACAGCCTTATCTCTAGGCAACCCTTATCAGTAATAGCATTATCTACCCCTGATAACCAGTACCCTCATTATCTTTTAAAGACTGACGGATAAGTTGTTTATTGTAATCTTAAAGGTGAGAAATAGGATACTAGTATGGTGTTTTCAGGTATTGTTACTTTGTTGACTGACTGGGAAGCTTCACTACCAAGAGGAGATGTGCATATTATCAGCGGGTTCTGGTCGGATGATTTTTCACAGAGTTATGGCCTTTTGAAATTTTATATAAAAAACATTCTTGTCCCCCCCCCCTCCCAACTACTGTGCCCTCAAGACATTTCCTTTTATCTGAATATAATTATAGTGCAATATTGTGACCAAAAAACCTTTGGGGAGCATCACCCGTCTCCGACGGTTTCTTGTTTCTATATTTAGAATATTTCTTACAGAAATTCCTTTAAGCAAACAACGCAGACCCAGATGAGACGCCGCATCATGCGGCGTCTCATCTGGGTCTACGATGTTTGCCAAGGCCTTTTTTTCTAGACGCTAGGCATAAATGGGTTAATAAACACAACTACGTGTATAGATCGTAAATGCGCACGATAATAAAGAATTGAACAAACACGTTAATCAAACAAGAAATGGAAGAATACACACAAGTATGTATGTCATTTCAAACGATTTAACAAAATTTGCCACTGTTAAAGAGAGGAAATACACGTGGTAGTATGTATAATAAGAAAAACTATTGCCAGTGTAAACAAAAAAAAATGTCATGTAAGCCCTACCTAATTATTTAAAGTAGAGCTCAAAACATTATTCTGTTTTAACATGCAGTTTATACACACGTCTGTTACAATTTTGAAGTATTGTTTTGTATACTTCTAGAATGCATGCAAAACCTGGAAGAATGCTGTGCCATTATGTTGTCATATGACGACTTGCCATATGCGGCGTCGCATTGTTTCGACAAAATGCTGCACACCACCGTTTTAAAGCAGCCAGTGCATATTTAACCATTGAAAAATTCCAAAATACAGACTGTATTTTGCAAAGTCGCACCATACTGATTGCTAAAATAATAATTCATGTCCGATTTGAGGTGATGTGTAGGTTTTTTTAAATTAAATGTCTTTACCCTTAAAACTGTTTCTTATGGTAACTGGACTGCGATTCAGTAAATTTGACTAATACAATGCGCAAACTAGTACATTACTAGCCTCGACCGCTTTCTTGGGATGATGATTAAAATTAAAATAGCGTCTACATAGTGTACGGTTGAGAAAAGTCTAGACCTTAGACGGACGTTAGACCCCAGCTTTCTCTGTTGCATGGCTACATATTTATATCATTGCATTTTTAAGTTATTACAACACGAGGCATACACAAATAAATCAGAAATACAAAACAATATAAAGAAGTGTGAAACTCCAGCTGCTGGAGCAGTATTGCATTCTCATTATAGACAATTAGTTGGTCCTTTATTTAAGGCAAGTGACCAATTGCAAAAACAGAACGAAACAGCACAATACGAAGCAACATACACGCATAGAAGAATGAAGCTGGGGTCACCGCCTTGGAACGGTCAATGCAAAGCATTGGGGGTTTAAACCGGTTTTAGAGCGCTCAACCTCACTTGGCCCAGCAATATTCACGATACATATAAGTGTGAATAAAATGTAATCTCATAGCATTGCAACTCAAATTAAACAACAATAAAAGGATTTACAAGTTTTACTCGCCTTAACTAGTTACTAATAAATCTTTCGGCAACCTCCGCGCAGAGAAATGACTGGGACCAGCATAGCTGGATCAAATTGTATGTAAGCGCATGGAACGACAACTCGGCGTGTAGATTGATCTTGCGGATGAAAACGCGAACTGAATAAGGGGCATAACTAAAAAAAAGATGAACTTCAATACGCATTTCTTAGTTGCAAAAGCGGCATTAATCTTTGCAAATACAAAATATCATTGTGGGATTTGCTGTCCTTATATTGATAGTAAATATTGTATGTATAAGTTTCAACAACAAAAAACAGGCGGCCGCACGGTTGAATTAAAACATGGCTTGGAGAGGGGATAAATGTCGGTATAATCTAAAAAATAAACCGGACATGAATCAACCGTCAAAAGTGTCATTTGGATATCAATAAACACCAGAGCCAATTGTATAAATCTGGATAACTCTTATCCAGCGGATAACTTTTGGTTATCTTATCATAAAATTGAAGATAACCAAAAGTTATCCGTTGGATAAGAGTTATCCAGATTTATACAATTGGTTGCAGCAAATGTAAAATGTATGATGTAAAATTGCTAATATATATGGTAAAAGGCCTTTCACGTTCATGGTAAAGAACAATGCATATATACTGTTTCCAAAATTTATATACCGGTTACGTGCACATGGTATTTTATTCCTCATATCTTATACTTTTTCTGTTCTTCACAGACATGAGAACGATTTTACAAATCTGTTTACGTGAGAAATCTTAAATGTAATCCACGTGCTGTTAACGACTGCATTTGCTTTATTGTACATGTGCATTTCATGTCCCAGAGTTAACCTTTACATGGAATTATTTTTATTGTGCGACTTCATTATTTTAAGTTCACTCTTCAGCTTAATTGACAGCATTTCAGCGTTGATTTATATTCAATTTAAAGCTTCAGTATTCAAACAAGTATCACGAACAAATCATACGTTATTATTTTTTAATCAATATAATTTGGATTCCATATTCACTTCCTTGATATTTAAGAATGACTTGGGTGTCTCTCAACTTAGATACTTACACTTTTCATCGAATAAGATATTCTAGGCTCGTTAGAAGATATTACCAGTATGACGAAAAGAAAACAAACTTCGAGAGCCATTTTCCATTACAAACATTACATATGGGCCGTGCTCTGTGAAAAAGGGGTTTAATGCATGTGCGTAAAGTGTCGTCTCAGATTAGCCTGTACAGTCCGCACAGGCTTATCAGGGACAGCACTTTCCGCTTTTATGATATTCTATGTTTAAAGAAAGTCTTTTTAGAAAAAAACAAGTTTAGGCGGAAAGTGTCGTCGCTGATAAGCCAGTGCGGACTGCACATGCCAATCTGGAGCGACACTACGCAATGCATTAAGCACCCTTTTCACAGAGCGCTGCTCATATTTTTTTAATTGTTCAAGAAAGTTTATGAAGAGTTAAGCCTATCGTGATCGCTATTGGGCTGAACTATGCCAGATCACAGGTGGTAAGCGTGTGTCTATGATATTAAATAGTGAAAACATCATTTTGAATGATAAATAATCAAAGTATAACGAAAAATAAACTTTGCAGGAAAACAAATCACTATCAAATATATATATATATATATATATATATATATATATATATATATATATATATATACCAATATATAGTGCCAGTTACGCGGTCTCGGTAGTTTTCAGACTGTACTTACGAGGTCAATATAAAAAACGGGGTCTATATACAACCCCGCATTCTAGGCTCCTTTAATTACTATGAGGGGGGTGTAGGGGAGGTAATGCAATCAAATCTCACAATAAGGTCTTAAATCGAAAACCACAATCAGGTCTGAAATTGAAATTGTATATACCTCGCAAATAAGTTCGCTATATATTTCCTTGTATAAGACGTTAAATAAATGACGTATTTATATACAATAATAATAGTAGGTACCCCTATATACCTTAATTCGTGTTTATATCGGATAAAAAAGGGTATGGAGATACATGTATTTAAAGTGGGAACCCCATAACCTATTTCTAAATCAGAGACCCCGTAACTGGCCATATGTGTGAATATATATATATATATATATATATATATATATATATATATATATATATATATATTTTTTTTTATTTCAGGGGTTTACACACGGGCTGGACAAAATGTAAACAAACCATTAAAAACTTTATTTTTTTCCCAAATATCTCGATTTGTTGAAATACATTTGCAAAAATCTTTAGTGCAGAAAAGATATATTTATATATACGCAAACGTTTCAAGCGATGCATATATGTTGTGTCCCAATGTACACATACTTGATACACTCTTCGTCGTGTCGACTGGTTAACCTTTTTCTATACAAGAACTGTTTTAATTCGTTTACATGCATAATATGCGTCAACAAAGATCACTGAATTTGGAAAAAAACAACATCAGTCATACTTGCGGGTTCGGAAACAACTTCTCCGAAGGACTTTTTGTTTCGTGTTTTACATATAATGCACCGATTCTATTATCGATGGGCATGGTTATCTATTATACATGGACGGGGTATCTAGAGATCAATAGATAATGAGTACGTGATCAGTTACGGCGTTTAGATCGAACCATCGCGCAGCAAAGCGGTGATAATACTTCTTGAATATGAAATCTATTAATCATAAAACGAAGTACATGCTTTCACGGCCCGTTTTACTGGTTGAAATATCGGGGTGCAGGTTCAATGGGGTTTTCAGTGGTTTACACATGGACTGGACAGAATGTTAACACACCATTAAGAACTTTTTTTTGCAAATATCTCAAGTTGTTGAAATACATTTGCAAAAATATTTAGTGCATAAAAGACAGTTTTTCTTGCAGTTTTTGTCGATATCTTAAGATACGTCCGAAAGCGGTGATAAAATTTCAGGTTGCGTGAAGCATAACCGTGTGCATGAATGCTGCTGTATACATCGAATTTTTGGCCAATACCACAGGCTTATTAATCAAAGTAATTAAGATGCACTTCAAATTGCTGAAAGTAGCATAACAACTGTCTGTGTGCACTATTTGAGATACTTAAAAAAAGTTTCAAAAAGTTATTTGAAAAAAGAACAACAAAACTTACCGGTGTGTTGACATCAGTTCACGTTTAATTAGGAGCCCTACAAAGTCGATACCACGTGATCCTGCACCCTGAATATGGCGATGGCAATGTTAAAAAGGGACCTTATATCAGTTTAACCTTAAAGTCGTTTTATTCGTCTTGAAAGTCAAAAAGTTTTTTTTATTCTGCATTACATGTTCTAAAGTTTAACCATTTTTTTAACTATTTTATTCGCATTACGTACGGCTGTACGAAAATATGTTTCTTACCTTGTGTAAAATATATAACAGATTTTAAAACGAAACTTGCTTAAAACGGTTTTGGTTTTACATGTACATCCACTTTGAACCACCAACAGCCTCTGTCGACGAGTTCTTTTCAGTTTAGAAAACATGACAATAAAGCTGAAACACATTTACAAGAGACGTGTATTTTAAGCGTGGAGAATGCGGATTTACTTCGAAGACAGCGACAGTTATCACGGACAAACGACGATACAAAATAACCTTGCTAATCATCCCGATGGAAAGGTTATCAATAGATGTCGAAAACCATTCGTAAAATGAACCCGTTTCTGAACAATCGAAGGGTCCAATTAAATGTTCAGGGGTCTATATACTGAAGCACAGTTTTTTTTCTATGTGTTCATTACATGCTATGCATCATTTTCTTTATATACATGTAAGTGAAAAAACATGTAAAACACATTTTGAATCATATAATTATGGGGTTTTCTTGCAGACTTCCTTGTATCATTTGCATCAAAAGCATACATGGCAGATACATGTAATATGCAGGAATCAAGTGAAAAAAAAAACAGCAAAATGCACGCACCAAACAGCAGAATCATACTTTGACTTTAACCCTTGTTATGCGTTTCTTTTATATTTTCATAGGCAATGAGTCAATCGGATTCATTAATCATTTCGGCGGTGTCATTTATGAACATGGGCCGCGACATGTAAAAAAAGGCCTTATGCCATATGCGGCCAGCGTAGCCCCAGACCAGCATGTGCATATATTTTATGAGCTGTACTCTGTGAAAAGGGGTTAAATGCATGTGCGTAAAGTGTTGTCCCAGATTAGCCTGTGCAGTCCGCACAGGCTAATCAGGGACGACACTTTACGCCTTAACTGGATTTTTGCAAAGAGACTTTATGTTAACGAAAAATACCATAAAAGCGGAAAGTGTTTTGCCTGATTAGCCTGTGCGAACTGCACAGGATAATATGGGACGACAGTTTACGCACATGCATTAAACCCCCTTTTCACAGAGCACGGCCTATATGTTTCATGCTTGACCAGTACACGGACTGGAATTACCCATTAAGAGACCTGTTGGAGACGTTGTGTATACTGTATGGTCCATCTGGTACATCATTTTAGAACTGTACCAGTGTACCAGGTACTTTTACAGCATTTGTTCTATCAGCTTAATAGAGTCGGGATTTAGTTTTGTTATAACCTCTTTAACCAAAGTAATATTAAATGTTTCGTTTGAAAAGTAAAAAAGCAAATAATAATATTAAAATTGAATAATACGGATGTAAATTAAAGCATGCAATCGTAGAAAAGCAAATTAAAGGATATGGCTGCAATGTAATTTTGGAATGCCCCTAAATACAGAGTATTTTCGCCATATCCATATAAATGGAAATCAATGAGTATACAAATGAAATTATGTCCGTGTGCTTAATCAGACATACTTAATGACATAGTCATTGTGTACAAGTTCAAATGATTCGATTACACTACCACAAAGAAAATCGCAATTATTATATTTGTGAGCGATTGAAATAATTATGATTTGGAGGCGTACCCATAAAGAAAATATATTTTGATATCACGAATACTTTAGATAACCAACCTTTGAACACAGTGGCTTTAAATTGCAAATCTGCGGAAGAATCTTAGGTCAAAAATGTTATTTCTGTGTGAAAAATAGTATACAATTAACACATCATTGAATACATTTGTTAACAGCTTCATTTTTCATACCGACTAGATATGTGTATTACAAATAAACATCCGTTTATTCGAGATGCGTTGATCTTTAATTCTGTATTCAAACTAAAATAACAAACATTTTAAACCGATACGCAAACTTAGTAGAGCCGTTTAACCGTTTAACCGCAGAGCGCATGTTGTATACTATCAAGGCCAAAGTTGTTTACATTTGTGCAAGCAGACTCATGTATACACAAACAACCTAGCTATTTTGGGCCCGTAATTTATGCCCAACCAATCAGATTAGCTCGTTAGGAGTCGTAGCGTCGACCGCTGTTTCTTAAACGCCGCCCGATTGGCTGCCGCTTAAACGGACTTTAGAAGCCGCGTTTTCATTGGTTGATTTGAGGGGCCTGTTCTACTTTGTAGTATGCCGCCTTTCAATTAGCGTCATCGAGCGAGCGGTTTGGTGTTCAAAGCGGAGCTGAGAAATTAATTGCACGAAAGGTACTGTTGATTTTTATCAACCTCTTATACTAAGATGTCAAACTAAAAATTAGCTTTAATTATATGTGATTTTCAATACGACTTCCATATAACTTTAACCTATTTGCATTATTTGTATCAGCAACTTTTTATCGTTTTGAAGTACGTCCCGCTTAAGAGAAATCGGCGGCCATCTTTGATGAAGCGAGCTTCAAAACCTGGTCGACAGGAATTTTTTTCTCGGTTTATTTGGGAACACATGTTGTTATTCTTTATGAGATTTCTTCTATAGGATGTCCTTGATATTTTTACATCATATACGCCACGTTAAATAAACGCGAACATACGAAATAAAATTATTTTAGTGTGCAAATGTGGCAGATTTTTTTCCTGTTCGTGATGTAAAGAGAACAAAGAAATGTGCTGAATTATTGATTGTAGAATGTTTGTCTCCGTTTTCGTTTCGATTAAATAATAACCGAGCAATGTGTATGTAATAATGTATAAGGATTACGTATATATTTGGGTTTTTAGCGAGTAATTATCTCAAAATTAATATTTTAAAGTAAAATAATTTCACTTTGATCATGACATTCGCTCAATTAATTTATCTTTCTTTTGCGGACCAAGAGCCTTTTAACGCTCATAAAATGACACCAGATCAAGTTTTCTTTTGATTTCAAATCAGGAGAAAAACGTGGATATTGTTTTAAGCGAACAAAAACCAGCGGTTATCATTAATTTTTGAAAATTCAACTGTTTAATCCTTTGTGCAACGTGTTAGGATTGATTGTCTTCCCTTATTCATAAGATTTTCAATAACCTTGCATTGAATTTATTAAAAATCCATCGCATTGTTATCTAACTTAGGTTTAACAAAGTATTGAATGCGTATAACGTTGGTGCAACGTGACCTAGAACATAAGAATTGTACCAAATTCCCGCGTTTTTTTTGTAATTTGATTAAGTTAAAATTTGAAGTAAATGGAGTGCCAATGGGCTGTTTAACTACGATTTTGTGATGTTGTTATTGTAATCAAACAATAAGGCCACTTATTATAATACAGAAGATGTAAAACTGACTTTATGTTACGTAACACATCATTAAACAATAATCCATCGGATGAGTATACATTGTGCACATAATTAATGGTGCGTTAACAACATATTGTTTTATATTAAGCATCTTAATCTAATTAGAAAAGTTAAAACACAGATGAACGGCGTTGATTTCTGCAAAACAAACCAAAAAGTCAATTTTTTTTTCAGTACCCTGATACATACATAAGCCATGGCTAAGACAAAGACCCCCAAGGCCGAAGCTGCAGCCCCCGCACCTGCTGCACCCGCAGAGGAACCCGTTGCCACGCCCACAAAAGAAGAGAAACGTAAGTAGTGAGTGGCTTAGTGTATGAACAAAAAATACACAACTGATGTAAAATACAGGGAAATACTTATGTTTCATTTACAGAAAACAGCACAGGTGAGAAACTGTCTGAAAAAGGCAGTTGTTAGTAAATGAATAAATTTACAATTATGTACAATTCAATACAGTATAGGTTTTAGTAAAGGGTTATTTACAATGTTTCTACCTTATTTCAGCCGCTAAGAAGGGCAGAGGTCGTCCCAAGGGCGGCGCAAAGAAGGCAGGCAAAAAGTCGCCTAAGAAGGCAGTGAAAAGGGCAGGCAAGAAGTAAGGAAAGGGCCAGAGACGGGAATCTCATTTATACATAGACACTTGAAACAATAGCAGCTTACAGCCAGTCGTGGTTACCTCTCTCGTATGTGTGCGTGTGAACAGTGATTCGGTTGAATTGGACACATTATACACCCAAATAAGATGGCTTTGTAATATATCTTGCAAATTTTAATAATGTGCCATTTTGGAGACTACACAATAACATTCTCAATCATTTCTTACAGAAACATTTTGTACATTCACTTGTATTAATCAGTTTTTGCATGGTGTATACATATTAGCTTATACAAGGCACCTTTAAAGCAACATGTTCGCACATTTGAATGTTAGAATTAAGGCAATTGACAACCAGGGGAAATTCAGAGAATTTGGTTAAAAATAACATGAAAAGAAGAAAATGACTGTTTGTTAACTGTTATTCAGGGACATTTTATTTCAATTTAAATGCACATTTGGCCTCTGTTTTGTTCATGACTGATTTCCTCTTTTATGTATATTTTTACATGTATATGCACATCAATTTGTTTTAACTTTTTTTAATCAATATTAAATTTGCTCATCACATCATTTGGTGGAATAATTGTATGATAATCAGTTAATGAACAAACATGAAAACATGAAGTTTTATGCAAAAAGCAATAGAAAATGACGAAAAGTGATCAAAATGTAATAAAAATGCTTATTTTCTATACATTCTCATTGTAATGTATTTAACAGTTTGCAAACAAGACTATCTGTACAACATTTGCAATACATTTGTAATAAAGAAAGATGTTGTAGATGATCATCCACTGTCTTTGTCATTCATTACCAAACATTGTCTACCAGTTGAAATCGATTATCATGTATGCTTTTTGCTCATGGTCATATGCAATAGAGGTTTGCAATGCGGCATGTGTTTTTTTTATGCCCCCATTTCGAAGAAAAGGGGGTATATAGTTTTCGCACTGTCCGTCGGCCGGTCAGTCACACTTCGTGTCCGCTCTCTAATTCAAATAGTTTTCGTCCGATCTTTACCAAACATGGTCAGAAGTTAAATCCAGACAATATCTAGGTCAAGCTCGAATATGGGTCATGCCGGGTCAAAAACTAGGTCACAGGGTCACTTAGTGCATTTCAAGGATTTAGCATGGTGTCAGCTCTCTCATTGAAGTAGTTTTCATCTGATCTTAACTAAACTTGGTCAGAAGTTGTATCAAGACAATATCTAGGTAAAGTTCGAATATGGGTCATGCCGGGTCAAAAACTAGGTCACTGGGTCACTTAGTGCATTTCAAGGATTTAGCATGGTGTCCACTCTCTAATTGAAGTAGTTTTCATCTGATCTTTACTAAACTTGGTAAGAAGTTGTATTAAGACAATATCTCGATCAAGTTCGAATATGGGTCATGCCGGGTCAAAAACTAGGTCACAGGGTCACTTAGTGCATTTCAAGGATTAAGCATGTTGTCCGCCCTCTAGTTTATGTGGCTTTCTGATTTATTTTGATATTCTAAGACATTTTTTTGCCCCGAAGGAGGGCATATAGTGATCGGACTGTCTGTTTGTCTGTCTGTCCATCACACTTTGCGTTTAGATTTCGAAAAATGCTCATAACTTCTATGTTGCTTCAGATAGCAATTTGATATTTGGCATGCATGTGTATATAGACAAGGCCTTTCCATACGCACACAAATTTTGACCCCTGTGACCTTGAACTTAGGGTCCGCGTTTGGGTTCGAAATCTGCGTTTAGGATTTGAAAAAAGCTAATAACTTCTACCAAGCGTTTACACAGTTATACTTTAATGTAGTGACAAAGTTACAGTTGGGGGCATCTGTGTCCTGTGGACACATTTCTTGTTTAACAATGCCCTTTAATGTGCTTTGAACAGCACAGCAGCTATTTTAGAGAAAATTGTTTAATAAAAAACTCATGGCTTCGCCAAAAATCAATGGACCAGAATGAAACTCACATTGTAAGTGACTTAGTCATGTAGACTGACAAAAATACAAAAATCAACACAACAGCTGATTGTTTTGTGTAAAAAATTCTTCTGAAAACAGTTATTATATAGAAAATTTTAAGTCTAAGAGCCAAAAAGCAATGGACCAAAACGAAACCCCCACTTTATCTGTATGTCATGTAGGAAGACTCGCATACCAAAAATCAGCTCAATATTTGAGAAAATTGCGTAAAAAACTCCGGAAAATCAGAATGCCAGTCCGAATGCTTTATGCCACACTACCAGGGTATAAAAAGAACTCTTAATATTTTTTGGATGTTTATTAAACTTTTTAAAACTAAGTTCCAGAGGAATTCCAACATCGATGCCTACAAAAAATTATGCACTAGAAGGAAAATAAAAAAACCATTGATGATAAGACAAGTTAACTGCAAGGCATAAATGGTTTTAAAAATGTTTAACTACATGTATACAATTGAACAGTAATAACATGTCTAAACTAAACATACAAAATGGGCTACGATAGGGGAAGATCTAGGATCAGTAAAGGTACAGGATGCTGCAATGCAAAAGGGGAGGATGAAATGGCAGACCAGCATGGGAACATATTCTATTAAGCTTAGATTGCAAGAAACACCAAAGAGTTATTGAAAGCCTTCGGATTCAGTTCCATTAGTAGAATCAGAAAAGATCTTTGAAATGCTCTTTCACCATTTACCACATAGATACATATTTTTACAAATTTGTAGTCCCTTAGAAAGTTAATCCTTGACCTCTTAGATTCATATTTTGACCCATTTGTAGTCCCCTAGAAAGTTAAATAAAATTTAATTAAAGACCTTTTTTATTAGATTCATGTTTTAAAGGCTTCAATTCCTACCCTTTGATACTGATTAGTAGCAAAAACCATGAACAGCCTGCAAACTACTCGCAGGCTGTTCTGGTTTTATGCTGTTTGCACATAGCCATATTTACTTTGCTTCTGAAAGACAAAGTGTTAAAGGGACCTGTTCACAAATTTTGGCAGACATTGAAGTTTGTCATAAAATGCTTGATATTGATAAATGTAATTATTGGATCTAAACAGCTCCAGTAAAAAACAATAATAAAATTAAAGAAAAAAAACTTCAACTGGGCTCAAAACACTGACACTTGGAGTAAAAGTCTATTGCTTAGACCATTCGGACCTCCGTGCTTATACAATGAATGAGCAGGTGTATGATTTTTTCCTCCTCACAGCTGATTTCCTCCCTTTGAATGTCAAACTTATTTTACAAATAGTTGTTAACTCTTTCAGTGCGGGAACCGAATTTTGGAGGCCTTTGCAAACAGTTTGGATTCAGATGAGACGCCACATAATGTGGCGTCTCATCAGGATCCAAACTGTTTGCTATTATGATAGTATTCTTTGAAAAAAATCGAAAAAAATGCTATTTTTAGAAATTCAGCAGACGACATTTTAGCAGAAGACAAATTACCCAGCATGCAAAGGGTTAACTTTGCTGGACCTATATAAAGAGTTGAACTAAATCTTGAAAGGGAGGTAAGGCATTTTCCTACCCTAAGATGGTTTTTAAATTACACCCTCATAGTGTCACAAAAAATAACAACAATAACAGAACTCTCAAAATTGCACAATCGTTTAGAGTTGCAATGTTTTATAATTTTCAGGGTTTTAAAGTGTCAAAAGATGCATGTAACGGATATTTTAGAGCATGGTTAATGTTCAGTTTTACTGTTTCTTCACAAAAAGCATAACTAAAACGAAAAACAATCTGCGAATCTGAAACACATTTTTGTAATTTTTTTCAATTTACCAAAATGTGAAAAGGCCCCTTAAAGTCGTGATCGCACCCGAGACATCTAGATTTTTAGATAGAAATCAAAACCCTTATGCCGAAGCATCTTATTATTTATATTTTAGCAACTATTCAGTATTCCAAGGCAATATACAGACCTTATTGCTAAGGGTGCGAAAATGTGTTGCTTCAAGAAGTTATTGGTGTTAGACAAATGGACATAAAAATTGTCAATAAAGTGGTTCCCCTCGACATGCTATAGTGGTGACCATAAGATGTACTAATGAGTACTAGTAGTGATCGTCAAGGAAAAGGCTAGATTTAAACATGGGATAGGTAAAGGTCGATTATAATAACACAAATATAATTTAAGAAAAATAAAATAATTTTGTCACCATTAGGACTTTCATCAGTATCCTTTGGTTTAAATGGCTTAAGCCTTCACCACTAAGCTATCCTGCCTATTTTATATTAGAACTTGATACTTAAAATAATTGAGCCTCGTTTTGTAATAAAAACAACAGGAAACATTCAAAATTATTTAATTATTTTGCGATTGCAATGCTTTTTAATTTATCAACTTAAAATGATGAGAATTCATTAACGAAACTGTATTTTAAAATGTCTGTACAATTCTACAGCATTAACGTTATTTCACTCAACAATGTACACTGTTCTTTTACTTCTTAAATATGTGGCAAATAATTGCAAAACTGTCATTTTGACAATCTGTTAACATGTCCCATGAAATATTTATTGAATAATATTTTTTATTAACAAGACTTTATATACATATATACATGACAATAAATAAATATAATATAAAGTTCATTACAGAAAAGTGGAGAAATAACCCAAACCATTTGATTCTTTATTAAATTAATGATACGCCTAAATGTTTGGATTGTGCTGCATATCTCAATGTAACCCCTTTATTGTTAACCCTTACAGTGCTGGAACCGAATTTTGAAGGCCTTTGCAAACAGTTTAGATCGAGATGAGACGCCACAGAACGTGGCGTCTCATCTGGATCCAAACTGTTTGCTATTCTGATAGTATTCTTTGAAAAAAATTGAAGAAAAATGCTAATTTTAGAAATTCAGCAGACGACATTTTAGCAGATGACAAATTACCCAGCATGCCAAGGGTTAATAAAAGATGACTGATCTCACTAGAAAAAGTGTGAAAATAACCACATGTTGGCTATTCATGTAAAAGCATCTTTTTCATACATGATTAAATTGTTGTTGGACCTTGATAATTAATCATATAATTGAGTTTTGTTGTTGTATAAAAGCGATATGTGTTATCATATCTTTATAGACATTGAATAAATGAGGCAAAATGATGGGAGAGTACAGCTTTGATTTGTATTACACCAGTATTGGTCAGATTCCAGATTCATATAATGGCAATTTGACTGAACATGTCTTGCAGGGCAACAGATAAGATTTTGGGTCAATTAGTTTTCACCGCAAGCTTTTTGTAACAATTAGTTTTTTCCCTCAAAACTATTTATCAATAGTTTTTTTACAATTTGATAACAAGAGTTCCGCGGTCGGAGATGACCGCATTGAAGCCGGATTTTTGATTTAAATGACAGGAAAGTACCTTTCGTGTTTTTGTCAATGCAATACTTAAATTACTGAAATATTGTTCAAAGGTCAAAATGAAATGTAAGTACTTTTCAAGGCATGAGCAAACCTTGTGTTATGTTTTGAATGCATGCATATACATGAACAACAATAACATTTAAGGTCACAAATATGAACTTGAATTGACAATTAGGAAAGTTTGATCTCAATTTTTTTATTAGCAAATTAGTAAGATATTGTTTGAAGTTTCCATCAATTTCATTATCAAATGTAAGAAAATAAACTTAGATGAAATAATACTATTTATTGTTTTGCTTTCACATACCTACACAGAAATCCAGACAGCCTTATGATCACTCCAAAAGGTTTCTATCACACCAGTTCTAGTTTCTAGGTCCAAGCATACCAAAGTTATAACAATTTTAACATTTTAACATTGAAGGTCACAGTGACCTTGACCTTCAAATGAATGACATTGAAATGAGCAGTGGTGATCTTCTAGTACTGGCCAACCTTTATGTCAAGTTTGAAGACTCTAGGTACAAGCATACCAAAGTTATAACATGGAATAAGAACTTTAACATTTTTACCTACCAAAGTTATAAGAACTTTAACATTTTTACATTCAAGGTCACAGTGACCTTGACCTTAGAATGAATGACCTTGAAATGACCAGTGGTCATCTAAGTGTGCTTGCAAACCTTCATGTCAAGTTTGAAGACTCTATGTCCAAGCATACCAAAGTTATAACAATTTTAACATTTTAACATTTAAGGTCACAGTGACCTTGACCTTCAAATGAATGACATTGAAATGACCAGTGGTCATCTTCTAGTACTGGCCAATCTTTATTTCAAGTTTGAAGACTCTAGGTACAAGCATACCAAAGTTATAACATGAAATAAGAACTTTAACATTTTTACATTCAAGGTCACAGTGACCTTGACCTTCAAATGAATGACCTTGAAATGTCCAGTGGTTACTTACTAGTTCTGGCCAACCTTCATGTCAAGTTTCAAGACTCTAGGTCCAAGCATACCAAAGTTATAACAACTTTAACATTTTTACATTCAAGGTCACAGTGACCTTGACCTTCAAATGAATGACCTTGAAATGTCCAGTGGTTACTTACTAGTTCTGGCCAACCTTCATGTCAAGTTTCAAGACTCTAGGTCCAAGCATACCAAAGTTATAACAACTTTAACATTTTTATATTGAAGGTCACAGTGACCTTCACCTTCAAATGAATGACCTTGAAATGACCAGTGGTCATCTGTTAATCCTGGCCAACCTTCATGTCAAGTTTGAAGACTCTAGGTCCAAGCATACCAAAGTTATACCATGAAATAAGAACTTTAACATTTTTACATTCAAGGTCACAGTGACCTTGACCTTCAAATGAATGACCTTGAAATGACCAGTGGTTACTAACTAGTTATGGCAAACCTTCATGTCAAGTTTCAAGACTCTAGGTCCAAGCATACCAAAGTTATAAGAACTTTAACATTTTTTATATTGAAGGTCACAGTGACCTTGACCTTCAAATGAATGACCTTGAAATGACCAGTGGTCATCTGTTAATCCTGGCCAACCTTCATGTCAAGTTTGAAGACTCTAGGTCCAAGCATACCAAAGTTATACCATGAAATAAGAACTTTAACATTTTCGAGCAAGCCGCCACCCCGCCCGCCCGCCCCCCCCGCCCCGCCCGACAACATCAATCTATAAGCCGAGATTTTTTCGAAAAAAATCCGGCTAAAAATGTACATATATTTCTGGATCAGATTAGTGCTTCATTTTTGGTTATTGATAATTCTCAGCAATTCTTATTCCAATTAAGTCATTATAAATTCAAAGTGACAATGTTTGTTTGTAAATATTAGTACTACTTGTATATTGACAAATGGATGATGGAGTCATTTTGTTTTAACCAGTTTCAAAACTCCTGCCTTTGAGTCTCAGATCATACTCACATTGCCAAACCCTCTCCATCAATGACAAGCCAGTGGAAATCACGATGTTGTTAGTTTTTGAGACACGGAATCGCAGCAGTATTTTGAGCCGAATATTTCAGAATCTGTCACCACCTGCGCTATTAAATGTGATAGTATACTCTTCACAATGTCTTTTCCCGAAGGTTAGGTTCTCGTAACGAATTGTTAAATATTGGACGCGCAAGCTGTTTATGAAAGTTTCCTTACCCAACCACATTTAACAGAGAACCTTTTCCCGAACTTATTTCGGCGGAAGTAACTTTTTATATTGACAACGGCCCATAACAGTGTCTATATGAACTAACTGAAAATATTACGGCCGCACTAAATGTTACAATACACAGTCACTTAGCCATAGCAGATAATGAGCCTATTTTCATATAAAAAATTAGAGACTTTATTACAGCCTACCTGCATGAATAGCCAATTTAATCCCTATCCAATGTTTTACCTTCTCAACTCGATACATTGTCAACTCTTAACAAATGTTTTTACAAGGCATATCAGTAAACCATGGTCCGTGAATGAACGTTTATTCAATCCTGTTGAACAGTCAGTCAAATTTTTATCAATCAATCCCATGCATGTCAATGTTTCATCCACTGAGAAGGAGCATACTCTGCATTGGAGCCCATCCACTGATCGGTCACCCACTAAGTAACAGCCAATCAGCTCGATGACATTGTCAGTCCTCCAGATCCAAACCATACTGTTCATAGAGATCCCGTGTTGTAACACCCTGAAGGTTTGCTGAAAAAAGATTTAACAAGAGAGCTTTACCACTAGTGATGTATCCCCATTACCCCCATGTTGCAATATAACTACATATGAAAGTATGGCATGCATTTAGCAATTTTTATGATCATTTATAATTATTGCATAAACTCTATCTATAATGCCCTCTGGCGGGGTGCAGAAACTTGACAAAAGGAGGGCTTGAACGGTAGAAATCGTGTATTAACACGATTCACGTGTTGTTCAAGCTCTGTTATGTGTTTTTCATATCCATAAACTTATCCACGCGCAGTAACTTCCCTTAGAACTTTGTTAATAACTCAAGCCTTCGATGACTATCCAAGCATAAATGGGAAACTGAATAAGCACCAGTTTCCTCATGCATGCAGGGATAAAGGCAATGAATATTTCAATCTACTTTTCAAATTATACCATCTGCACTCTCTTGACAGCAGCCTTATTTTTTTGACAACATCAATGAAGTTAAGGTTATTTACTCAATACTTTCAAAAGACTATGATGTAAATGTAAGTGTTTATGTACCTTCAACGTTCCTGCTGTATGCTTGAAATACTTCAGTGACAATATGTTGGAAGTATTAATTTTTAGAAAATTTAGTTGGAATGAAATAACTTACCAGTAATAAAATAGACCTATACGAAAGAAACATCTATGAAAAAAATGACTAATTCTGACGGTTTATATTTATCCGTCATGACCAGTAGATTCCAAAATAATTCCCTCGTTTTTTACTTTTCCCGGCTGCATTTCAAATTTGCATTAACCCACTGTTTAAACACATTTTAAATTAAAAACTGCCTATCCTAAGGTAAAACCTCGTCATTTCTGATGATGACCTAGTGAGGCATATGTAAAACACAACCTTGAACTGTATGACGTCATATGAAATAATCAAATTATTTTGTCGATGTGGAATGAACAAGACATATTGTTTTGAATGTTATTTTAATTTATTTTGGTATGTGTAATTTGTTAATGCAATAATAGCGAAAATACATATTTTCTAGAACATGATCATCTGCGGGCGCTCTCAAAATCAAGCATATGATAATGCCCTCGAAAACGTGTATTATCCCTGTATTCTTGCACATAGCACAAGCTAGGAGCACTTGTATGGACATGCTTGTAGCTGTGAAAAGATCAACTGACATACTGGCACAGTATCAATGATGAATCCAGACAATCCAATCCCAGACATTTTTTTTAACAAAAATCATGGGGCTGGGGCTAAAAGATAAACACCAGTGATTTTTTTGTTC
Source organism: Dreissena polymorpha (assembly GCF_020536995.1). Lineage (NCBI taxonomy): Eukaryota > Metazoa > Mollusca > Bivalvia > Myida > Dreissenidae > Dreissena > Dreissena polymorpha. The sequence continues at coordinate 4,010,646 of NC_068361.1, read as the reverse complement.
AATGGGGAAAAGTTACCTGTATGTACCTATTGGGAAAAATGTGCGTGAAAACCCGTGAAATTTGGAAAATTCCCATTGTGAAATCTTCAGTTTCAGTGCTCACTTTATTTGCTAACTTGCAGATGATGTATTTTTGAAACAAAATTGACAAAATGTTCCTTTCTTTTGGGAATTTTTCAGATGGAAAGATCATTATGGCCCATTATGATTTGAACAATATCATGGTGATTAAAAATGTGCCTCCTCGACTGTTAAAATGGTTTCACTACAGCCATATGAGGAATACTGCCTCGTCCATTGATGGCTTTGTATTTGAACAGACAGGAACCATTGTCAAACTTCGCTGAGATATAACAAGACAATTGCCAAGAAATATATGTCCCCTACCGGCTCCACCATTGTCAGATTATTTTATATATATATATATATATATATATATATATATATATATATATATATATATTTGTTGCCATAGCAACCTCTTTTTTTTACGGAGGAACAAAATGAAATGACGTGCATAATATCCATATTGCCATCTATCCATGTTTCAAGTTTCATGAAAAAATATGAAGAACTTTTTAAGTTATCGCAGGATCCAGAAAACCACCATTTTCAACAGTATTTCTAGTCTATTTGTTGCCATAGCAACCAAAAATTTTGACGTAAGAACAAAATGAAATGACGTGCATAATGTCCATATTGCCATCTATCCATGTTTTAAGTTTCATGAAAAAATATTACATACTTTTAAAGTTATTGCAGGATCAAGGAAAGTTTGACAGACTCACAGACAGACACACAGAGCGAAAACCATAAGTCTCCTCCGGTGAAACCGGTAGGGGACAATAAGCACATATGTTCTGCCCAAGTTTACAACTGCCTACACCACCGATGCCCATGTCTTCCAACCAAAATGAACCATTTTCAACTTTGCCCAATCATAAGAACAATTGTGCTTACCACCAACTTCCATGTAGATTTCGCAATAAAAGTACCGTAATTAATCTATGTTTACGTGACTCTTAATTTTCGGACACACAAGTTTTCATCCATAATTAATGTCTCTAAGTTTTCGGACAGTATATTTTACAGCGCTATTTTACCAAATTTCGGTCCTGTTTTCGATATCTGATGACACTTCAATCATGGGGTTTTACAACCAGATAAACATCATAAAACATGGCAGGTGCATGCCTGAGGGCAACAGACCATTACATTTGCGTTATTGGGTAAATAACCTTGTAAACCGGTATTAAACACTGGTTTCGCCCGAAAGCATAAGCGTAATGACAATTACCAGAAGTAGTACCAATTAACAGTTCAGTTATCTACCGCAATGGTACTACCCCTTCTCAGTAAAATAACTGTGACAAATACTAAACGCTTCAAAGTGTGATGCACCCTATTGCAAGTTTTACGAACAATGGAAGGTGTCCGACAACAACTATCGGAAATGAACAAACAAAGAATTCATAGTTTACTTTTTTTATTGCGTTAATTACAAGTTCATACTAGCGTGTATCGGTACATCACATGCATAACTTTCTGGCAAATAAATTAAGCATTTAAAATTATTTAAAATGCAGTGCAAACATATATAATTGTAATTTATACTATACAGCATGGTATTTTACAAGCGCGTGCTAATACTGGTAGTCTTTGATACAATTGACGTTTTCGGACACTTCAATTTTCGACTCTTAAGTTTTCGGACACCTGTATTTTGTGAATATTTTTTTGTATCTAAGTTTTCGGACACGTAAAAAAATTATTATTTTTAAGTGTCCGAAAACATAGAGTAATTACGGAAACTTCTAGAGTGTTAACAAGGTTTTACTATAGCCATATTGGGAAAACTGCCATGCCCCCCTGATGGCCATGTTTTTCAACAAATCTGCACCATTTTCAAACTCAGCTGTGATCTCATTAGAAAAGAGGTTCTTACCAAGTTTCATGAAGATTGGACAATAAATGTGACTTCTAACTTTAGTGTTGACAAGGTTTTGATATAGTCATATATCAAAACATACCCATTCCCCTGCACACCATGTTTTTCAACAGACAGGAACCATCTACGAACTGAGCTGAGATATCATAAAAACAAAATGTTCTGACAAAGTTTCATAAGATTAGACAATACATGTGACTTCTTGAGTGTTAACAAGGTTTTCTATAGTCATATACGGAAAACTGCCAAATTTTTTCAACAGCCTAGAACCATTTTCAAACTCTGCCCAGATATCATAAAAGCAAATGTTCTTCCAAGGTTCTAGAAGATTGTACTTAAAATGTGACTTTAAGAGTATCAACAAGGTTTAATTAAAATGTATAGCCATATAAAGATAGTATGTCCCCTGGTGACATTGGTTTTTTAACAAACTGGAAGTATTTTCGAACTCAGCTGAGATAAGACTAAGAGATCAAATTTCTGACCAAGTAATATGAAGATTGGACCATTAATGTGACTTCTAAAATGTTAACAAGCTTTTTTTTAGTTTGACTAAAAGTAATCTGGTTACTAAGTAACCTATCTAAGCCGAGTTCACAACTGCTTTACTTGAATCAAATATTAAAGTAAAGCAGTTTTGAACTGGGCTTAGATATTATTAGGACAAATCTTCTGACCAAGTTTCATGAAGATTGGACTATAAAAGTGGCCTCCAAAGTGTAAGCAAGTAAATGTTGACAATGCATGGTTCAAGACCAAATATGCACAAGGCACAACGAACACTGGACAAATTTTGAAGGCCTTTGCAAACAGTTTGGATCCAGATGAGACGCCACAGAGCGTGGCGTCTCATCAGGATCCAAACTGTTTGCTATTCTGATAATATATAAAAGCACTGCATGAGCAAGGTGAGCTAATAAAAAACAACTAACCCCTTGAGAGGAGTCAATTTTGACCCATTGGGCATGATTTTGAACACTAAATAAAGGAGTACAAATTGATGTTGCACACCAAAACCCTAACCCTTTGAATGCTGGGAAATTTGTCTTCTGCTAAAATGTCGTCTGCTGAATTTCTAAAATTAGCATTTTCTTCGATTTTTTTTCAAAGAATACTATCCAAATAGCAAACAGTTTGGATCCTGATGAGATGCCACGTTTTGTGGCGTCTCATCTGGATCCAAACTGGTTGCAAAGGCCTTCAAAATTCGGTTCCTGCACTGAAAGGGCTAAACCTTGGGGATGCAGAATGTGCAATAATTTTAAAAAGTTTCACATGAACCCTTTACCACTTAGATACGTATTTTGACACATTTGTGTTCCCTTAGAAAGTTAAATTAAATAAAAAACTTTCTTACTGGATTCAAGTTTTAAAGGCTTCATTCCAAACCCTTAGATACTGATGAGTTGCTCGCAGGCTGTTCTGGTTTTATGCTGGTTGCAAAAGCCATTTTCACTTCGCTTCTTATAGGGGAAAGGGTTAAGATATGCATTTGTTGCATGCAAAAAACTTCAAACTTCATTTTTGAAGTACAAAAAGGGCTATAATTATACTATATTGAAGTTAAAGCATTATTCAGCTTTATCAACCGTTAGTTGCAAGATGGTTCCAAAGTTGTAAGTAAATTACAAATTGCATGTTAACCTTAACCCGAGCCAAACGCTAAATAATACCCCTTAGCAGACATATTGGTGAGTAGTATAGCTCGAACTATTCAATAAATAGTCAAACTAACAATCAGCTAGTATCCTGTCAGAATTCATAAAACAGACATACCCTAGCATGATATGCAGATGAAGAGGTGAGTAGAATATTTTTTCTATTTTTTTTCTTTTGCCAAAATTTTAGCAACCATCTAGTTAGAATACAGACTACGGTATTTACTCTTAAGTTTTTAGTCATTTGTAAAACTTATTTTTTTGTCATGAAACAATTATTTATTACCAGTATACATGGACATGGTAGATAACCCAATTACGCAATTGTCATGGTCCATCGCCCTAAGGCATTCACCTCAATCGGGTCATACAAACGCATGATGGAAGTGACATCAGATCAGCGAAAACAGGGGGAAAATCTGGTAAAATAGCGCTGTAAAATGTACTGTCCGAAAATAAATTAATAAATTATTGTCGAAAACAAGTATGTCCTAAAAGGTTGAGCTAAAAAAATATTTATTTGGGCCAAAATAGGAGGTGTCCGAAAATTTAGAGAGTCTGAAAACTTAAGAGTAATTACGGTAGACACATGCCCCAGTAGCATACCCAGTCTTCCCAGGACAAGCTGCCCCAGTAGCATACCCAGTCTTCCCAGGACAAGCTGCCCCAGTAGCATACCCAGTCTTCCCAGGACAAGCTGCCCCAGTAGCATACCCAGTCTTCCCAGGACAAGCTGCCCCAGTAGCATACCCAGTCTTCCCAGGACAAGCTGCCCCACGTCCTTGATCTCGTTATACTCGTGCAACTTCTCAATGTGTGTCTGTAACTCGCCCTCCCTGTAACCCCTGGAAACAACATACACCAGTATGAGGTAATTAATAATGTTGAAGTATTCAAAGATCAAAATATTTAACTAAAGACTTATAAGTCATGCGTTATCCTGATATTTCCATTTAGAAGTAGACAAAGTTTCATCCATGTAGCCTTTGATTCTCAGTTGCGTATTTTTGCGCAGAACCCAAGATGTGGACTTACTGACAAAGTGAATAAATATTCATTAAAATGACAAATGTTTTGTTTTACAAATATGGTATTATGCACCATGATATGCCTGATATACAAATATAGCTTTTTAACTTTATGTTAAACTTTTTTGCAATATTTGTAGAATATATAAACTAACAAATTCATGCAATAAATAATATTTAGAAAATAAGTCTTGTCCGAACTGGTCCTTAATGTAAATATCAAATTTTTGTCAAACAGATAATTATGGACAAACAAGAGCACCGCATAACGAGTGCCACGCTCGGCTACGGGTGCAGTTTTGAATAAATATAGCTTTTTAACTTTATGTTATACTTTTTTGCAATATTTGTAGAATATATAAACTAACAAATTCATGCAATAAATAATATTTAGAAAATAAGTCTTGTCCGAACTGGTCCTTAATGTAAATATCAAATTTTTGTCAAACAGATAATTATGGACAAACAAGAGCACCGCATAACGAGTGCCACGCTCGGCTACGGGTGCAGTTTTGAATAAATAAAAGCTTGTCAGATTTTTTTTTTTAGAGGTCACAGTGACCTTGACCTTTGACCTAGTGTCCCCAAAATGGGTGTGGCGTGTAGAACTCATCAAGGTGCATCTACATATGAAGTTTCAAAGTTGTAGGTGGAAGCACTTTGATTTTAGAGCCATTTTAAGTTTTTGCACGACATGGACGGCGGACGTCAGACGGCGGACGACACAACGAGCTGGCTATGATCATACCTCGGGTTTTCTCCGAAACGCCGAGCTTAAAATCAGTATCATTATTATATTTAATACATTAAAACAAAATGTTTCCCCAACTACAATAAAGGAAAGTTTTATCTGGTTTAGTAATTAGTTTTCAATTCATCTGTTTTTATAGACAAGTTTGGAAAAAAAACACATCACAATATCATCAAATTCAATGCATTCAAATCTCAGCTAGGGCAAATCGCCTGATAGGCGATGAGAAAAATCAACCAGCCCATAAATACCAGCTGCTGGGGAAAAAAACTTTTTTGTTTTGATTTTTCAAGATTCAAACAGAAAAAATATTCAAACTGATCTTTTCATCAGTCACAATGAATTCAGTTGCGAATACAATCAGATACAAGACAGTGCCATTCTCAAGTTCAATGGATGCAACTGGGTTACATAACCCAGTGAAATATGAACAGGAAGTTTGTCACATTAAGTCTTACTTGTAGCAGGCAACCCTTGAATAATGTTATGCGCTGGTCTTTTCTCATTTTTTTGCATGTACTAATATAAAACTGACAATTCTTCTTACACTAATAGTTGATTATGAAATTCTTGTTTAGTTTAAATTGAAAAAAAAATGTCAAAATAGATTTTATATTGAATATTGTCTACATTAAACACTAATGAACAGGAAATTCATTTTTAAATTGTTTGGGTTTGTCCTAAATTTGCCAGCTTAGGAACCTCATGTTGAAAACTATAAAATTAAGATTAAACAACTACAGTTTGGTTGATTTAGTGCAAACACATGAGAATATCAATAATAGAATTGACATGTGTGTACACTTTACTTTGTTTAAAACTTAAACCCCTAATTGTTTTACATATATCAGGACTGTTGTCATCCTTTCATGGTAATGTTATTGTAAAATAATTATTTATCTTTCCGCTATAGACAATTGCCTCAGGCTATGAAATGTTGAAGATCGCATAGCTCCATTGTCTATGATCATGACAAAGTTTGTTTTGCAGACAATCAACATGTTACGCTGGCAATCTGTTATCAGCTATTTTGAAAATTCGATTTTTTTCCCAGTTGACAAGTCTAGTTCCTCATGGGGTATTCCACTTATAGTAATAATCAATTTATTCTTAATAAATTATGTGATCAACTCTTCTGGCATGTCACAGCTGACTGAGTACCGGTAATGATTATAGCTGACTGCATTTTTGCCCTGCGTCTCTCTTATCTGTGCTAGTATGTCAACAGCTATATACCAGAAAACTGGAGTTTCCTACCCCAGGTTTGAGTGGTCTAATAAAGAAATTATCATTATCTACATAGAATGTGCATGGCCATCTGACAATGCTTGGAGGCAAGAATGCACATATCTACATATAAAATGTCCTTTATTTAAAAATTAGATTAAATAATGTGTTTTGTGCATGTGAATAAAAAGTGTTATAGTGTTTTTTTTATGTATTTAGTGTATTCAATATGCATCGCAAAACAAATTTAGGGTTTTGTAATATACATGTATTGCAATATGTTTTTACTGTATGGTTGTACCCTTAGAAAATGTATTTTTCACTTACTGGTCTTGCATCTCTTTAATCTGTTTATTTAGTTCTCCAAGTCGTTTCTCCAGAGCTTGCCTCCTTTCTGGATCATCCTGCACAACTTTCCCCCTGCTTGAAGACTGCAACTAAAAAAGTGAAGGAACTGCCCGGTTGAGTTTAATGACAAATGCAGCTTTAACAGGGTATTTCTCAGGTTCAATTGTATTCAGTCTAAATAGTGCTTAGGGTTTTAACTATGCCAATGTTAGTACCATTCACATAAACAATGAAAAATGTGTCACAGACGCTAACAACAACAAAAAACAAGAGGGCCAAGATGGCCCTAGCTCGCTCATCTTTTTTTACATGGCCTCGTTCATTGCATAGTTGCAAATTCAATACTCTAGTGCATATTACCGTATTTCCTCGATTATAAGACGGATTGACTATAAGACGAGACCCCAACTTTAGGTCCAGATTGGCTGTATTTTGCGTAGACTCGCTTATAAGACGGGGCAATTTTTTAAAGACGAAAATCGGTAAAATTTCAATAGTCAAAATTTGTTGGTCGGCCATTTTGTAAGTAAGTACAATACACCAAGTAAGCTCGTTATCGGATTCGTTCCCTGATTCACGTCATCCTATTTTCAATACAGAGTGTATGATTATGTATATTAATATATTACATTCTTTTTTTTCAGGTACCGGTACTTGACGTACTATATGTTTATAATAACTGACAAACGACGTACAGCTCAGAGTGAACAAAGAAACTACAACAACAACAAGACAGAATTTGTTTTAGATTGATTATATTTGTAGTTTTCTTTTTATTTTTGCATGATATAAATAAACAAACAATTGTTCCATCATAACATGCCGGTACATATAATCAAACTAAAATCCCTCAAATTCCTCTTCGTCATCCTCGTTTCCAAACAGCTCCAGAAACTCCTCCTCGTTCACGCAGTCATCGTACACTCCAACAGCGTCCTCACATTCCCCCAACTCACTCCCGCAATCATCGGCCTTTCCATTCGCATACTCTGACCACAGTTCCTCATCTTGCGAGCCATCCAGGCTGTTTGAGATGCCACACTTCAGGAACGACTTCATCACCATTGCATCCCAGGATTGGTTCTCATCTGTTTACTTTTGCAGTGTGAGCATATGATTAATTCTTATTGAGTACTGTCCATTTGCATGGCGGCCATGTTTTAGACCAATCAGGACCATTTTCAAACTCATCTGAGATATAGATAAAACCAATGTTTTCACCAAGTTTCATGATGATTGGGCAAAAAATGTGACTTCTAGAGTGTTCACAAGCTTTTTTACTATATAAATATAAGGAAAATGCGCGCCCCTCCCCTGGCAGCCATGTTTCTAAACCGACTGGAATCATTTTCGAACTCAACTCTCGTATCAAGGAAAATTGGGCCAAAATTATAACCTCTAGAGTGTTGACATGTTTTTACTATATACATATAAAGAAAACTGCCTCCCCCACTGACGGCCATGTTTTTTCACCGATCTCGACCATTTTCAAACTCATGTGAGATATCAACAAAACCAATGTTTTGACCAAGTTTCATGATGGTTGGGCAAAAAATGTGACTTCTTGACTGTTCACAAGCCTTTTTTATTATAATATAAATATAAGGAAAACTGCCTGGTCTCCCTGGCAGCCCCATGTTTTTCAACAGACGGGAACCATTTTCAAACTTAACTCACCTATCTTGGAAACAAATGTTCTGATCAAATTTCATGAAGATTGGACCAAAAATGTGACTTCTAGAGTTTTCACACGTTTTCACTATATACATATAGAGAAAACTGCCCCGCCCCCTGGTGGCAATGTTTTTTCACCGATCTGAACTATTTTTTAACTAGTCCATAAAACCAACGTTTTGACCAAGTTTCATGATGATTGGGCAAAAATTGTGACTTCTAGAGTGTTCACAAGGTTTCTCTATATCCAAATAAGGAAAACTGCCCCGCCCACTTGTGGCCATGTTTTTCAACGGATCGGAACCACTTTTGAACTCAACCAACATATCATTAAGACAAACATTTTGACAAAGTAACATAAAGATTGGGCATGAAATGTGGCTTCTACAGTGTTTACAAGGTTTTTCTTTTTTTTTACCTAGTTTTTGACCCAGTTTTGAACTCGATCGAAATATCATTGGACAAATCTTCTGACCATGTTTTATGAAGATCACCTGGATTTTACCCAAAAGCATTTGAAACAGTGTCATCCTATTAAGGAAGCAGAATGTTTTTTGTGTCTACGTTTTATTCTATATCATTTCTGATGCCCATGTTTTTCAGCCAACCGGAACCATTACTTAACTTTTCCAAGATATTGTTAGGACAAACCTTCTGACCAAGTTTCACGAAGATCCAGTATCAATTTGAAGTGAATCGGTGTAGAAATAAAGAAGTAAATGTAAAATAACCTAAAAAAATGAGTGATAATTTCTGACGCGGCCCCACCCCAACCGCTATAACTTTTGACCCAGAGTTCAGATCAAAATTCCAAATAGTGCAGGGTCGCACATATGCTCATAGCTACCATGTGTGTAAGTTTCAAGGTTCTAGTGCTTTTAGTGTAGGAGGAGATAGTGGCCAGGACGGACGGACAGACAGACGGACGGACGGCGGAGATAACCACAATATCCCCACCTTTTTTTCAAAAAGCGTGGGGATAAAAAGGCTATGTGCAAACAGCATAAAACCAGAACAGCCTGCAGTATGTTAAAGTTTTATGCTGTTTGCTGCTCATCATTATCTGACGGTTGGAAATGAAGGCTTAAAAACTTGGATCTAGCAAGAAAGGTATTTAATTAAATGTAACTTTCTAAGGGACCACAAATGTGTCAAAATAATCTAAGTGGTAAATACCACATACATCTATCTTACATTGTCAATATGCATTTTAATGAACAACAACTGTACCCAAGTTAGTGCCTCTTTTTTTCCATTAATGAACTGGATGTAATGAGAGATTTTAATGCAGTCTTACATTTAATACATTTGTGTATTTCTTTTGTTTTATTTGCTAAATTTTTAACAAAAAGTGTATTAATGCACTTAGAGGTATTCTGCAATGAAATGACATCCCATATCGGTACTATTTGGCTGATTTTTTTATCCAGATCTATATAAATTCAATATTCAATCAAGGCTTTATACCGGTGATTTGAAAGGCACAGATGGCTTCCGAGACACGTTTGACTTGTGCATGATTACGTTCCAGTTGTCAAGTGAATATAGCTGCAACCTGAAATAGAGGTCATATTGTTGTTCAAATATTAATGCAATTTCATGTAAGTTTAGTTTATTTAATTTCAACACCAGGTAACACTATTTTAAGTTTTCACTGTTATGCATTATATTGTTGAAACTTATTTACTTTATTAGTTTCCATCTCCTTTCTGTGACACTGGACTTAGAATGTCCGAACATTTTATCCGAAATTAATACTACTGCATTATTACATTAACCTTATCCAAATTATCATTTGTATTACAATAACATTTCGACAAGTATAAGTTAAAATACAAAATAACAAACCTTTACATCATTGCCGCTTCGTCAACCGTATATTTGCAAGCTATTTACGATTAGCGTCGTGCTTTGTTGCGCTCATCGTTTTTTTCCGGTGTTCAATGAACGCGCCAAAATGTCAAACTGGGGCTTTTTGTTTGTACAGTGACGTCACTGCACGAGCTCTTAGTCTTAAAAGTTGGGTGGGGGTTTGTTTTCATGTTTGTTTTGTTTATTTATTACTTTTGGTAAGTAGGATTTAAGAATTAAACTTGTGTTTTTTTTCTAAACTGACTATAGTTGATTGTCGCCTCTGGTATTATAACTTAATTAGTTTTAATTATGATTAGGCCTAACAATTTATTACAAGTAAATTTAAAGTTTGCAGTGGTCAGAATTCAGAATTTTACTTCCAGTCAACCTTTGCTATCGCCTAGTCCATATAAACGTACTCCCATTGGGTTATAAATCTGAGAGTTGAATTATTGCAAATAGCTATCGCCTTGCGTACATTCGATATTTGTTGCATTTGTTGCACGGGTATGGAAATAGTTAAATAAGGACTGGTTGATTAAAACTGTGAGGTAGATCTTCTTGTCCACCTACACGGCTACAGGAACTTGTTTGGTTCTTTCGTATGTAAGAACCAAATTTATCTCCAGTAACTGTGTGTCTGCCAGAAAATATTAATGGTCAAAATTTGTACTGGTACTGGTTACTTTTTATGCCCCCCTTCGAACAAGAGGGGGTATATTGTTTTGCACATGTCGGTCTGTCCGTCGGTAACTCAAGAATGCTTACGCCTAGGATCATGAAACTTCATAGGTACATTGATCATGACTGGCAGATGACCCCTATTGATTTTCAGGTAACTAGGTCAAAGGTCAAGGTCACAGTGACTCGAAACAGTAAAATGGTTTCCGGATGATTACTCAAGAATTATGCTTACGCCTAGGATTATGAAACTTCATAGGAACATTGATCATGACATGTGGAGTTTAAGTGATCATGACTGGCAGATGACCCCTATTGATTTTCAGGTCACTAGGTCAAAAGTCAAGGTCACAGGTCACAGTGACTTGAAACAGTAAAATGGTTTCAGGCTGATAACTCAAGAATGCTTACGCCTAGGATCATGAAACTTCATAGGTACATTGATAATGACTGGCAGATGACCCCTATTGATTTTCAGGTAACTAGGTTAAAGGTCAAGGTCACAGTGACTCGAAACAGTAAAATGGTTTTCGGATGATTACTCAAGAATGCTTACGCCTAGGATTATGAAACTTCATAGGAACATTGATCATTACTGGCAGATGACCCCTATTGATTTTCAGGTCACTAGGTCAAAAGTCAAGGTCACAGTGACTCGAAACAGTAAAATGGTATCAGGCTGATAACTCAAGAATGCTTATGCCTAGGATCATGAAACTTCATAGGTACATTGATAATGACTGGCAGATGACCCCTATTGATTTTTAAGGTCATTAGGTCAAAGGTCAAGGTCACAGTGACTCGAAATAGTAAATGGTTTCCGGATGATTACTCAATAATGCTTATGCCTAGGATCATGAAACTTCAACATTGATCATGACTGGCAGATGACCCCTATTAATTTTCAGGTCACTAAGTCAAAGGTCAAGGTCACAGTGACTCAAAACAGTAAAATGGTTTCCTGATGATAACTTGAGAATGATTAGACATAGGATCATGAAACTTCATAGGTACATTGATCATCACTGGCAGATGACCCCTATAGATTTTCAGGTCACTAGGTCAAAGGTCAAGGTCACAGTGACAAAAACGTATTCACACAATGGCTGCCAATACAACTGACAGCCCTTGTTTGCAAACAATGTCAGACCGTTTTTTATTTCTAACATTATTATAACAAAACCTATGACTTTAAACAGAATTCTAACTCATTAACTTGGCGTTGCTATTTTTTGACGGGACTGTTCAGCTTAAAATTATGTTATTACGCTATAATTATGAATAATGATACATGTATAAATTATAGAAATCTTTTTTCATTAATTAAATTTTTATTTGTCATATTTTTATGCATAGATTTCGTGAAGGGATTGTAGAAAATGTATGCAGGCATACTGTACAATTTCAATGAACAAATTAAATAATGCTTTTTTCCATCCAAGTGCATGTTTAACATTATCTATTTTAATTACTTGTATTTTTTATAAATCCTCAATGCTATTATGGCCTTTGAACCTGTAGCTTATTGAAATCTAATTACAATTGTAATTTTAAGCGTAAGTTGATTTCCTTGGACATGGAATGCAAAGCATTACATGCTGCTTAAAGTGACAAGAGCAGAACAAAATTTGGCTCAATACAATTTAGAGCTCGTGTGAGCCATGTTATTCTTTGGGTGTAGGATAATCCGTGCTCAAAAAGCTGTTTTATGAGCTGTGCTCTGTGAAAAGGGGGCTTAATGCATGTGCCTAAAGTGTCATCCCAGATTAGCCTTTGCAGTCTGCACAGGATAATCAGGGACAACACTTTCTGTCTAAACTGGATTTCTGCTAAGAAGAAACTTTCTTTCAACAGAAAATATTATAAAAAGGGGAATGTGTCGTCCCTGATTAGCCTGTGCACAGGCTAATCTGGGAAGACACTTTACGCAACGCACATGCATTTAACCCCATTTTCACAGAATACGGCTACCGGTATATGTTTTTTTTCCAGTTCATTGTTGCTGTGAAGGATGCCAGGTAACTTAGGACTGCCGGACAAGACCACAATGGGTCGAACCCTTGCTGAAATGGTTGAAGAAACTAGAGGAAAACTTCATCTGAAAGGTATACTGTAATTACTTTAAGTTTTCTGACACTCTAAATTTGTATGCCCTCGGATCGAAAGATCAGGGGTATATTGTTTTTGGCCTGTCTGTCTGTCTGTCTGTCATTGTGTCAGTCAGTCATTGTATGTGTGTGTCACAAAACTTTAACCTTGGTTAAACTATTATAACTTTTGCAATATTGAAGATAGCAACTTCATATTTGGCATGCACGTGTATCTCATGGAGCTGCACATTTTGAGTGGTGAAAAATAAAGGTCAAGGTCATCCTTCAAGGTCAAAGGTCAAATATGATTGTATGTTTTGTTCTAAAACTTTAACCTTCGTTTGGTCATAACTTTTTGAATGTTCAAGATAGCAACTTGATATTTGACATGCATGTGTATCTCATGGAGCTGCACATTTTGAGTGGCTAAAGGTCAAGGTCATCATTCAAGGTCAAAGGTCAAATTTATGGCTTCAAAGCGGCGCAATAGGGGGCATTGTGATTCTGACAAACACATCTCCTGTTATTCTTAAATATTTTCTTATTTTTCCGACATACCGTATTTTGTCCATAATTAATGTCTCTACATTTCCCAACAGTATAATTTACAGTGCTATTCTCCAGACTTTGGCCCTGTTTTTGCTTATCTTGTGACCTTTCCAGCATGGATTTTTACAACCGGATAAAGGTCATAAAACCTGGCAGATGCATGCCTGAGGGCAATGCACCATTACATTTGCGAAATTGGGCAAATAACCATGTATTAGAAAACAATGGATTCACCCAACAGCATTTGAAACAGTTTCGTCCTATTAAGGAAGCAGAATGTTTTATGATTTTACTTTTTGGTTCTATATCATTTCAGGCAAGAGTTAGCAATCTATGAAATTGTATTTATTTCAAAGCAGAAACAGATGAGCAAATCGCAAAAAAATTATTGTAAATTGATTTATTGATTTTATTTCTATATAATTATAATTTTTGGACAACTTAAATTTTGTCTCATAATTTTCGGATACCTGTTATTTTTTAATATTTTTCGTATCATAAAATTTTTATTATTTTTTAGTGTCCCAAAACTTAAAGTTATTACGGTAATAATATTTAAAGATACAATATCAACTTACTGCAATGTACTATAACTTACAAGAACAGTAAAGTGCAACATTTAAGTACTCAAGAGAATGTAGCTCAGTCCTTTTTAAGATGCCCCTTTTACATCTGTTAAATTATCAGTACCCAGAGGGCTTATCCTTAAGTGTTCAAATTGAGCTTGAATGCTATATTTAAAACACTATAAGGCCTGTTTTTGGTGATATTCAACACAGCATTGCATGATGTCCACCTGTGAATGAGGTTCAAAGTTTCATTCAAAAGTCTTGCAATTTCAAGGATAGATTTGTTAGATCAATAAGTCTGTCGGTCTGTTGGTCTGTCTGTCTGTCGGTGGACCAGTTCTTTTCCGATCAATAACTCGTCAATTGATTGACTGATTGGCTTGAAACTTAAAATGTGGATTGGCCTTGGACAGTAGATAACCCCTATTGAAATTGGGGTCACTAGGTCAAAGGTCAAGGTCACTGTCACCTGTAAGTATAAAAATGATTTCCGATCAATAACTCATCAACCAATTGACTGATTGGCTCGATATTCACATGTGCATTGGCCTTGGACAGTGATTACCCCTATTGAAATTGGGGTCACTAGGTCAAAGTCACTGTCTCAATAATTGTGAAAATTGTTTTTGATCAATAACTCGTCAACGCATTGAACGATTGGCTTGATACTTCACATGTGCATTTTTCTTGGACAGTAGATAACCCCTATTGATATTGGGGTCATTAGGCCAAAGATCAAGGTCACTGTCACAGTAAGTGTCTAATGGTTTCCGATCAATAATTCGTCAACAAATTAACCGATTGGCTTGATACTTCACATGTGCATTGGCCTTGGAAGTAGATGACCCTGTTAGAAATTGGGGTCACTAGGTCAAAGGTCAAGGTCACTGTCTCAATAAGTGGGAAAATTGTTTGTGATCAATAACTCTTGAACCAATTGACCAATTGGCTTGATACTTCTCATGCCCATTGGCCTTGAACAGTAGATGACCCCTTTTGAAATTGGGGTCACTAGGTCAAAGGTCAAGGTTACTTCCATAATAAGTGTGAAAATCGTTTCTGATCAATAACTCATCAACAAATTGAAAGATTGGCTTGATACTTCACATGTGCATTGGCCTTGGACAGTAGATGACCCTATTAAAATTGGAGTCAGTAGTTCAAAGACCTGTTGTGTGGGCATATGTCTCCGACCGCAGAACTCTTGTTATACATACTAAAACTAACTTGCTGCACTTTGGTTGTTCTTCGAACAAGACATCACTTTCATTTGCTATTTAAAAAAATGTCTGTCTAGTATTCATGTTAATAATCCTCATGAATTTGGAGAAAAATATTGTTAATGTTAAGTCTAGTAAACACTCTTTGAAACATAGTAAGCAAAGTAGGGATTAGATTAAAGTTTTCTCTGCTACTTGGTTTACTCTATTATAATTTGCTAGATCAATGATGCATAACTAATTTTCTCTCACTGACTGTCATCTTTGTTAATTTATTCAAAGTGTTACTCTGTTATCTTTACAATCATACTACCTGCCATTAGAGGAAATAAGGTGTTATGCCGTAATGGCAAGGAAATTAATGTCAGAAATTTTCAGCCATTAGTTTTGGCTTTGACACAGTCAGAGGGCAACATCAGGGCAATAAAATTCACCATAAATCTGTTTTGTATTTTGACTGAGTTTTACTCCTTTTCACATTGAAACTGTTTAGTTTACGGAAGCCATGACATTTAAGGCAAATAAAATAATAACTGATATGTACAAAATATTTGTATATCTTGGTTTCAGAGAGAGATGCTAATGCTTTTTATGAGAGTTCAGAAATCAAGAAGCTGAAGTACAAAGAACTGATCTCAAAGCTCAGAAAGGAAAACAAACAGAAGCGCATTGAGTTGACCAAATGCATTTGTGTAAGACTATAATCAGATCAATGAAAACAGTGTTCTGTTTTTTTCGCTCATCATGGAACAAAATGAATAAAGATTTTCAATTTTCCTGTACAAATACACTCAGCCCTTAGGCGAGCTCTAGTTGTTTTGATTGACAGCTCATTGTAAATCATTTTCAAAATTTTCGGCGTATCTGATATTGCTCTGATGTTAAGAAAGAGTGAAGTCAGCTGCTGAAAAGCCACAATTTCGCCCAAGTTGCCCTCTTGCAAGACCTCTTGGTTAGTTATTGCAATCAGTCTATGTCAGACATCGACTGTCGTTCGATGCATGTTATACAATTACTATAAACTTGCAGTTGAATACTCTGTTTGTCTTGATAATATCTTGGTCAAGATAGAAACTGGGTCAAGTCTGGTAAAAAACTAGGTCACCAGGTCGAATCTTTGAAAATTGGTGTATGTTGAACTGATCAGGTCAGCCCCTTATGGCTATCATTTTCCTCTTGTCTTAATCTTAATCTTTGTATGTTTCATTTAACTCAAAGCACACAACAGTTTTTGAACAGGTTATGGTCATAAATCTTTGATGCTATTACTCAGGTCCCCTTGGAAATGCAAACATTTCAAAGCACAAGGTATAGAAATATACACAATCGTTATGTTATAACTCTCACTATGCAAAAACGCTCACTCTTTTATAAAGCTTTTTAAATTCAAATTGATGTGTATAAATTTTGTTGTTGTGTTTTTGGAGGGGGGTTGGGGGGGGGGGGGGCAGGCAGAGGGGTACATTGTTGTGTGGTATTATTATCTTACCTGCTTAATTTGTTTCCATAATAAAAAATAATCAAGACATTATTTATGATGAATTATAATGTTTTATATTTCCTAACTGTTCGTATATTCACAACACTTGTTGGCTTTGGTTTCCAGGGCGATGAGAATGTGATCCGGACAGCTTTTCACCATCGTAAGGAAGAGCTGCTGTCAATGCAACGCCACACTGCCCAGGTATGGTAGGTCAGATCATTGGGTTAAGACTGTTTGAATAAGGAATCTAAATTATTTGAAGTCAAGTTAATGGGTGAGGAAATCATTTGCTATTATTGAGCTGTTACATATAGTGATGTTTCAATGTAGAACTATGCACACTTTGTCACGTATACAGACATTGATGATTTTGTTATGACTTGTACATTAATGGCATCATTAAATTGTTGTTTCTTTCCACCCATTTAATGATTAAATACAAAATGATTTCAAATATGTTAAATCTATCTGCAGGTCATGCAACTACCAACATTATTGTAATCCTATTTCAGACTTACACTCATTTTTTTGCTAGAATTCTGACATAAGATGAGGCTAAAAGTAATTTGATGACTTCTTACAAGAAAAGTCTTAAATTCAGTCTTAAACTTAAGATTAAGAAAACAAAATTAAGGACATCTTCATAGAAGTCTGAAATGATCATCTTATTAAGCTTAAAAGGGGTTTGCATTAAGCTTTTCAATCTATGGATTGCATTGATAACAAAGATAATAAACTATAACTTGTGAAAAACAAAAAGCAGTCCTGAGACATCAAGAGCTGTTAGCCAACAAACACCAAACATTATTAATGCACAAGCATTAGAGGGGCTTTTCTAGTAATATCCACCTGTATCCACTTTGTGTTTTTAGCCCTGAAGTAACTCTTTTAACGAACGCCATATAGTGCTTGGCCCGTCCATTCTTCTTTCTGTCCATACATATGCGGTTAACCATAAATGACCAGGTCACCATGGTGTAATGGATATGGTGTCTGCCTGGCGACCAGGAGGACACGGGTTTGATCCCCACTGTGGGGGCATTCTTTACATCTCCCCCAAAGACACCAAGTACTCGTTCTAGGCCAAGGAATGAACACAAGAGCTTTTCAATAAGCCTGAGGCTTTCGATGCAATCCAGCTAAAATAAATAGGTTTAAACTAACCCTAAATGACACATTCTGTATAACATTAACTCTTCCAGTGCTGGAACCGAATTTTGAAGGCCTTTGCAAACAGTTTGGATCCAGATGAGACGCCACAGAACGTTCTGATAATATTCTTTGAAAAAAATCAAAGAAAATGCTAATTTTAGAAATTCAGCAGACGACATTTTTGCAGACCACAAATTTCCCAGCATGCAAAGGGTTAATAATGCTTCCAATAAAACTTTGATACTTGCATGGATGTAATCTATGAACACTCAACACCCAACATCAGCATCCCTCTTTTTGACCTTTCTTACATAGACTTATTAAGAAGGTTCAAATTCTTTGTTAGCCCAAATGTATGTGTTTGTCTAACCACTAATCCATACCACTTACTACAAAGCTTTCATACTTACATTCATGTTATCTATGAACACTCTTAACACACTCACATAATAAGACCTTATTTTGACATTGACATTGACCTTAATTTGGACTTAACCCTTTGCATGCTGGGAAATTTGTCGTCTGCTAAAATACATGTATCGTCTGCTGAATTTCTAAAATTAGCATTTTCTTTGATTTTTTTCAATGAATACTATCAGAATAGCAAACGGTTTAGATCCTGATGAGACGCCACGTTTTGTGGCGTCTCATCTGGATCCAAACTGTTCGCAAAGGCCTTCAAAATTCGGTTCCCGCACTTAAAGGGTTAAAGACTTATTCAAATGTTTCTATTGAAAGTGGCATCTTGTTTTGTATTTTTCATTTTGCATGACAAAGCATACAAGATTTGTTAAACAGATCGAACTACAATACCCTTGTTTATTGTTTAATGCATAAGATAACATTCTTTGAGATGTATGACTGAAAATTCCACTGATGAATCATGTGATGCACAGCACTGTAAACTTAAACTCAAAATGAATAAAACATATTTTTGAACACAAAATTGACATCACTGATTTCAAGTGACATGATATGATGTAGAAGATCTATGTGTTTTCCACAGAACACACCCACATTGAGTTGTAAAGAATTGCTTTGCCTTGGCATAACTATCTTACAATAAAAAAACAGATAAATATAGCTGTACAAATTCTATATGGTTCTTATTGTTCAAATATATAAAAAAATAACTGAAATAACTTGTATAACAATAAATTGGCTGGAACAGTTTTGTTGTTTATACATAGCTTAAATCAAACTCAAATTTTAGCTAGGCGTTTTCGGAGGTATTGTCATAGCCAGCTCGTCCTGTCGTCCGCCGTCTGACATCTGCCGTCTGACATCAGCTGTCCACCTCGTGCTAAAACCTTAACTTGGGCTCTAAAATCAAAGTGCTACCACCTACAACTTTGAAACTTATTATGTAGATGCACCTCGATGAGTTCTACATGCCACGCCCTTTTTGGGGTCACTAAGTCAAAGGTCAAGGTCACTGTGACTTCTAAAAAAAACAAAAAAACTGACAAGCTTTCATTTATTCAAAACTGCACCCGTAGCAGAGCGTGGCACCCGTCATGCGGTGCTCTTGTTATTGTAAAGCTACCCTCAACAATGTTGTTTTGTGAAACATTGCTTTGTTCATTTTGTTTGAAAAGTAATTTTCATTTAAAATACCTAATTATCTCTGCCTTCAAAGGTTAAGGTCACTTTCGAAATAAGTGTGAAAATTGATCAATATCTCGTCAACAGATTGACTGATTGGCTTGATACTTCATATGTGCATTGGCCTTGAAGAGTAGATGACCCCTAACTGTGCACTAGTGTTAATGTTTACAATAGTATTACATCTTAAACTAAGAACTTATATTAATTGTTACAATATTATTAATCCATTCATGGTTACATTCCAGAAATCCATCTTGGTGATGGATCAGAAGGTGTCAGAAGCAAGTAACAAGCTCAACGTTGTCCTGCATGACAAGACTAAGAGGCAGTTCAAACTGGCTGAGCTGCAGAATGAGCTAGCCCATATGAACTTCCTCAACACTACAGAATTCAATGAGGACAAAGAACAGGTCAGTCTTAACTCAACCGCCACAAAGGCAGTGTTAAGAAGCAGCCTAGTATCACAAAAATACTTAAGAAGTTTAGTAAATATTCTGACTCAACTTTGTTGTTTTTTTCTCAATATTTTACATGAGTTTGACCATCATGCTATATTTGGTGTTGATAAAAGCTTTTTGAGTTTTGAGTCCAATGCAGCCTTGAATTTGAAGAGTGAATATGTGCATAATCTTATATCTGAGTTTTTTAATCGTGAGCTGACAGACATTCTAAATACTCAGCTGAATGAAATCTTAAATCTCATCTTCTGAGTTGATTTAAATAACAAGAATGTGCTTTATACTTGATAACTCTTCTCAGTCAATTTTCTTGTATGTAGAAAAACTCCCATAATATTTAAGGTATTAAAATAAAACTTAATACAGCAATAAAAGGCATCAAAAGGAAGTGAAGAGTACAAAAACTACAACTCTCTTTTTTTGTATTGCCCTTTCTTTATTTTTAGTCCGTTTTGTTTGGAAGGTACTAAAATGAAACTTCATATAATGGTTGATAGCTTTAAGGGAAAATGCCGATTACAAGTTTAATAAATCTCTTTTATTTAAAGTTATATCCCATTGTCAATTTTTTATGTGCCAAGCATCACTTAATAAGGATTAATTGGACTAAAATCAAACATTTGCACATTCTGTCTCTCAACATTCTCAAATTGACCCTCACATTCCCTCATTTGCCCTCACATGTTCACATCGTCCCTAACATTCTTACATTGTCCCTCACATTCTCACATTGTCCCTCACATTCTCACATTGTCCCTCACATTCTTACATTGTCCTTCACATTCTGACATTGTCCCTCACATTCTTACATTGTCCTTCACATTCTTACATTGTCCTTCACATTATCACATTGACCCTAACATTATTTTATTGTCCTTCACATTCTCACATTGTCCTTCACATTTGCCCTCACATTCTCACATGTACTTACATTCTTTCACTGTCTGTCACATTCTCACATTGTCAATCACATTCTTACATAATCCCTCACATTCTCACATTGTCCCTCACATTCTTACATTGTCCTTTACATTCTCACACTTTCCCTCATATTCTAACATTGTCCCTCACATACTCACATTGTCCTTCACATTCTCACATTTGTCCACACATTGGCCCTCACATTGACTCATATTCTCACATTGACCCTCACATTCTCACATTGGCCCTCACATTCTCACATTGACTCTCACATTCTCTCACTGGCTGTCACATCATCCGGGGTATTTTTCGGCTATGTAAAAAAGGCTGTAAAACAGACCGGATCTCAAAGTAAACGGACCCGATCCCAAACCGAAATTATATAAAAAAAATCCCAATTTTCCACAAATAAACCCACTTTTTTTCTTTTAAGAAAGTAATCTCTTATGATATGATTATTATTAGACTCTATATCTCAACTTTATTTTTTAAAACATCCTAAAAAAAAGATAATTTAATTTAGTCCTTTTTATGCTCCTCAAAAATTTTAGGGGGGCATATATTCATTCCTTCCTTCCTTCCATCCTCCCTCCCTCCCTCCCTCCCTCCCTCCCTCCCTCCCTCCCTCCCTCCCTCCCTCCCCTCCCTCCCTCCCTCCCTCCCTCCCTCCCTCCCTCCCTCCCTCCTTCCTTCCTCCCTTCCTCCCTTCCTCCCTTCCTCCCTTCCTTCCTTCCTTCCTTCCTTCCTTCCTTCCTTCCTTCCTTCCTTCCTTCCTTCCTTCCTTCCTTCCTTCCTTCCTTCCTTCCTTCCTTCCTTCCTTCCTTCCTTCCTTCCTTCCTTCCTTCCTTCCTTCCTTCCTTCCTTCCTTCCTTCCTTCCTTCCTTCCTTCCTTCCTTCCTTCCTTCCTTTGGTCACACTTTTGTTACTGTCATAGCGTCTTCAATATTTTACCGATCTCTTACATATTTGGCACGTAGGTACCTTGAATGGACCTCTACCTTTTCATGTGGTTTGAGGTCACTGGGGTCAAGGTCAAGGTCACCGAGGCTAATAATAGATTTTGATGCCACAATTTTGTTACAGTTTCTCATAGCAACTTCAATATTTTTCTTATCTCTTACATATTTGGCATGTAGGTACCTTTCATGGACCTCTACTGTTTGATGAGGTTTGAGGTCACTGGGGTCAAGGTCAAGGTCACCGAGGCTAATAATAGTTTTTTCCGCCACAATTTTGTTACAGTTTCTCATAGTGCCTACAATATTTTACCGTTCTCTTACATATTTTGCATGTAGGTACCTTGCATGGACCTCTACCTTTTGATGAGGTTTGAGGTCACTGGGGTCAAGGTCACTGAGGCTGAAAATGGATTTTTCAGTCACAATTTTGTTACAGTTTCTCATAGCGCCTTCAATATTTTACAGATCTCTTACATATTTGGCATGTAGGTACCTTGCATGGACCTCTACCTTTTGATGAGGTTGGGGTCACTGGGGTCAAGGTCAAGGTCACAGAGGCTAATAATAGATTTTTTTAGGTGGTTATTAACACATAGATTGTCAAGGCGCATCATCCGGGAGCATCCATCAGTTCCACTGATATTCTTTTGTAAAAACAAAAAAAACAAATTTGACACTTTTATCGATTGATAAAATTCCGAATTTGACTAGACTCCTTTTCCCAAAATGGCTTGAAAGAAATCTGTTCTTACATTGTCCCTCACATTCTCACATTATCCCTCACATTCTCATATAATCCTTCACATTCTCACATCTTCCCTCACATTCTCACATTATCCCTCACATTCTAACACTGTCCCTAACATTGTCCCTTACATGCTCACATTGTCCCTCACATTCTCACATTGTCCCTAATATTCTCACACTGTCCCTCACATTCTCACATTGGCCCTCACATACTCGCATTATCCCTCACATTCTCACATTGGCCCTCACATTCTCACATTGACTCTCACATTCTCACACTGTCCCTCACATTCTCACATTGACCCTTACATACTCACATTATCCCTCACATTCTCACATTGTCCTTCACATTCTCACATTGTCCTTTACATTCTCACATTGCCCTTTACATTCTCACACTGGCCCTAACATACTCACATTATCCCTCACACTCTCACATTGGCCCTCACATTCTCACATTGTCCCTCACATTCTCACATTGTCCCTCACATTCTCACACTGGCTCTAACATACTCACATTATCCCTCACACTCTCACATTGGCCCTCACATCCGACGTTGACTCTCATATTCCCTCACTGACTCACATTTTCTTATCAGCCATCAAATTCTCAAAATTTCTTTAACATTCTAACATTAGCCCTCAAATTCTCACATTTTCCGGCACATTCTTGCATTGTCCTTTACGTTCTCACATTTTCCCTCACATTCTCACATTGGAGGTTAAATTTTCACATAAGCCATCACATTCTCACATTGACTCGCACATTCTCTCACTGGAGGTTACATTCTCACATAAGCCATCACATGCACACATTGCCAATAAAATACTGTATCCCTCACATTTTCACATTGTAAGTCACATTTTCACATTGTGCCCCAAATCCTCACGTTGTTCCTCACATTCTCACATTGTCCCTGATATTCTCACATTGTTCCTATTATACTGGCATTTGCCCGCACAATCTCACATTTTTCCTCACATTTCTCACATTTTTCTTACATTCTCACATTGTCCCTCACATTCTCACATTTGCCTTCAAATGATTTTGTCGTTCTGTATTACCGGTAAGTACCCGTAAAAGGTATCTTCCCAATTGATGGAAAACTACAAAATTCCTAATTTCCGTCTGAACAAATTCTCAAAAGGAAGGACAATTTTGTAAATTTTGTTCCAAAAGTGCATTATCTGCAAGCAAACAAATACAATGAGCACGCAAACTGAACATTTCAAGCCAAAATGCATGTAAATGAATATTTGAATTGGTTTTTGCAATTTATACAAAGCAATTTGAAAGACCCATAATTTCCAATCTTAAGATTTCCAATCCCAATTTCATGGTTTTTTGTGCTAATTTGTATGTCCCCCTTCAAAGAAGATGGGGAATATTGTTTTGCTGGATGTCTGTCGATCAGTAGACCTGTTTGTTTTCGATCAATAATTCGTCAATGAATTAACCAATTGGCCTGATACTTCACATGTGCATTGGCCATGGACAGTAGATGACCTTATTAAAATTGGGTTCACTAGGTCAAGGTCACTGTCACAATAAGTGTGAAAATCGTTTCCTCGTAAACCTATTGACCGATTGGCTTGATACTTCATATGAGCATTCGCCTTGGACAGTAGATGACCCCTATCAAAATTCGGGTCACTAGGTGAAAGGTCAAGGTCACAGTCACAATAAGTGTGAAAATTGTTTCCAATCAAAAACTTGTTAATGAATTGACGGATTGGCTTTATAATTCACATTTGCATTGGCCTTGGACAGTAGATGACCCTTTTGAAATTGGGGTTACTAGGTCAAAGGTCATGTGCACTGTCACAATAAGTGTGAAAATTGTTTCAGATCAATAACTCATCAACGAATTGACCAAATGGCTTGATACTTCCAATTTTCATTGGCCTTGGAAAGTAGTTGATCCCTATTGAAATTGGGATCTCTAGGTCAAAGATCAAGGTCACTGTCATAATAAGTGTGAAAATCGATTTTGATCAATAACTCGTCAACGATTGGTCGATTGGCCGATTAGCTTGATACTTCACATGTTCATTGGCCTTGGACAGTAGATGCCCTCTATTGAAATTGGGGTCACTAGTTCAAATTTCAAGGTCACCATGACATTAAGTGTTAAATTGGTTTCCGTTCAATATTTCAATATATCATGAAAGGATTGAGTGATGGTTGTCAAAGCCCTGTTTTGGGTGGGGGGGAGCTCTTGTTGCCAATTGTTACCATACTGGTACTTTTCCAAATTGGGCAAGAAAAGTGCTGCCATCACATTCTCACATTGCCCCTCACATCCACACATCGCCCCTCACATTTTCACCTTTGCCTCAAATATTTGTTGTTGGTCATGGGTCATGATAGTTCAAATTTTGAGTTTAAGAATACACATGTAATAATAAAGTTTGGCACTTGTTTGGCTTCAATATGAAGTATGTTAAAACGATTTTAATAGCCTTATATTAACATACTAACATTACATGGTGTTGTTGCATGTAATGCAGGCAATCAGAAGGATACAGAATGAAATGGACAAGGCAGAGATCAAGGTTGGGGCCGCTCACAACATCACCCGCCGCTATGAGCAGATCATGGATAATATACAGAAGGTAACAGATAGCCTGTAGTTGGAAAATAAATATGATAACATTCTTACTTGTCTATAAATTTTATCCAGGACTTAATCGAAGAGACTTTTTCACTGTCTGGCAAAGTGACAATATAAAAATTAATTAATTATTAGTGTGTTTCAAAAAATCATATGCAATTACATTTGCTAAAGCAAATCCCATAAACTACAACACAATCCTTGGTATCTATATTTCGAGTCAATGCTTTGCCTTGAAACAAAAGTTGTTTGGCCTCATAGATATGTTATTACCTGCTATAAAGGAGGTGCGTAACTACCCAGCCATCCTAGACTGTCTAGAGGAGCAGGTCCAACATTCCAGTGATGAGAAAGAGGAGCTCATGAAGATGACAGAGAAAGCAGTCTGTGCTGGGGAGGAGGCAAGGGTAAGTAGTCCATGCTATGGAGGTGGCTAGGGAAAGCAGTCCATGTTTTAGGAGGCTAGGGTAAGCAGTCCACTCTTGAAGAGGTTAGAGTAAGCAGTCCACTCTTGAGGAGGCTAGGGTTAGCAGTCCATGCTAGGGAAGAGGCTAGGGTAAGCAGTCTGTGCTATGGAGGAGGCTAGGGTAAGCAGTCTGTGCTATGGAGGAGGCTAGGGTAAGCAGTCTGTGCTATGGAGGAGGCTAGGATAAGCAGTCTGTGCTATGGAGGAGGCTAGGGTAAGCAGTCTGTGCTATGGAGGAGGCTAGGGTAAGCAGTCTGTGCTATGGAGGAGGCTAGGGTAAGCAGTCTGTGCAATGGAGGAGGCTAGGATAAGCAGTCTGTGCTATGGAGGAGGCTAGGGTAAGCAGTCTGTGCTATGGAGGAGGCTAGGGTAAGCAGTCTGTGCTATGGAGGAGGCTATGGTAAGCAGTCTGTGCTATGGAGGAGGCTAGGGTAAGCAGTCTGTGCTATGGAGGAGGCTAGGATAAGCAGTCTGTGCTATGGAGGTGGCTAGGGAAAGCAGTCCATGTTTCAGGAGGCTAGGGTAAGCAGTCCACTCTTGAAGAGGTTAGAGTAAGCAGTCCACTCTTGAGGAGGCTAGGGTTAGCAGTCCATGCTAGGGAAGAGGCTAGGGTAAGCAGTCTGTGCTATGGAGGAGGCTAGGATAAGCAGTCCATACTTAAGAGGATATGGGTAAGCAGTAAATGCTAGGGAAGAGGCTAGGGTAAGCAGTCTGTGCTATAGAGGAGGCTAGGGTAAGCATTCCATACTTAAGAGGATATGGGTAAGCAGTCAATGTCTGAGGAGACTAGGGTTAGCAGTCCACACTTGAGGAGGCCAGGGTAAGATGTCCACATCTGAAGAGGCCGGGGTAAGCAGTCCATTTTTGAGGATGCTAGGGTAAGCAGTTCTCGCTTTTGGAGGCTAGGGTAAGCAATCCATGCTTGAAAAAGCTAGGGTAAGCCACACTTGAGGAAATCAGGATTAACAGTCCACACTTGAGGAGGCTAGGTTAAGTAGTCCATGCTTTTGGAGGCTAGGGTAAGCAATCCATGCTTGAAAAAGCTAGGGTAAGCCACACTTGAGGAAATCAGGGTTAACAGTCCACACTTGAGGAGGCTAGGTTAAGCAGTCCATGCTTTTGGAGGCTAGGGTAAGCAGTCCACACTTAAAGAGGCCAGGGTAAGCAGCCCATTGAAGAGGAGGCTAGTGTAAGCAGTCCATGCAGGAGAGGAAACTAAAGTACAAAGAGGACAATGGCCTTGCTGCATTAGGAAGGCTTTAAAGAGACTTTTCACAGATAGGTTGTACTTATGTCAACACTGCAAAAACAATGTTTGAAACAAGTTTAATATATCTTTAAATTCACAATAACTTAAGTTATATTGATTCAATAGGTTTGTCAAAGTGTTTAAGCACAAGTCTGGAAATCGATCCAGGTTTAAAAAGGAGCATTGGAAAGTGGGAATAAATGCATGTACAAAAAGTGTCACCCCAGATTAGCCTGTGTATTGGCACAGGCTAATCAGGGCCAACTCTTTTTTCTTAAACTGTATTGTTGCTATGAATTCATTTGGTTCAAATGAAAAAAATACAATAAAAGCAAAAGTCTGGTATGACACTTTATTAACGCACATGCATTAAGCCCCGTTTACACAGAGCATGGCTCCAATGTTGCACACTATCTGCAGCGAGACCTGCATGCGATGGAGCGTGAGATGCACCAAGCCAAGCGGGCCCGAGATCAGCAGCTTAATGAGATGAAAAAGGAGGTCGAGAAACGCAAAGAAGTCCATGACCGCTCTGACAAACGGGTATGTGTTTTGTTGGTTTGTTTGCCTAATTGAGCAGTGCTCAGACAAAAAGGGGTTGTCAATGCATATGTGTAAAGTGTCATCCCAGATTAGCCTGTGCCCAGGGACAACACTTTCCGCTTGTATGATGTTTTTCATTAAAAGACAGTCTCTCAAAAATGCAGTTTAGGCAGGATGTGTCGTCTCTGATTAGCCTGTGCAGACTGCACAGGCTAATCTGGGACGACTTTTTTCGCACATGCATTAAACCTCTTTTTCACAGAGCGTGGCTGATTTGGAATTTAAGCTGTTTTAAATGGCATTTCACTCATACCACTGGGGGCCAGTTGAAATAATCACTTTTTATGCCCCCGGTAGGGTGGCATAAAGCAGTTGAACTGTCCGTCAGTGTGTCAGTATGTGTGTATGTCGGTCTGTCTCTCCGTCCGAAAACTTTAATGGCCATAACTTTTTCAATATTGAAGATAGCAACTTGATATTTGGCATGCATGTGCATCTCACGGAGCTGCACATTTTGAGTGGTGAAAGGTGAAGGTGAAGGTCATCCTTCAAGGTCAAATGTCTAATATATGGCGTCTGTCCGTCCGTCCAAAAACTTAAACATTGGCCATAACTTTTTCACTATTGAAGATAGCAACTTGATATTTGGCATGCATGTGTATCTCATGGAGCTAAACATTTTGAGTGGTGAAAGGTGAAGGTGAAGGTCATCCTTCAAGGTCAAATGTCAAATATATGGCCTCTGTCCGTCCGGAAACTTTAACATTGGCAATAACTTTTTCACTATTGAAGATAGCAACTTGATATTTGGCATGCATGTGTATCTCATGGAGCTGAACAATTTGAGTGGTGGAAGTTCAAGGTCAAGGTCATCCTTCAAGGTCAAAGGTAAAAAAAAAATCAAAGCGGCGTTCTCATGAAGCAGCACATTTTGAGTGGCGGAAGTTCAAGGTCAAGGCCATCCTTCAAGGTCAAAGGTCAAAAAAAAAAATCAAAGCGGCGTTCTCATGAAGCTGCACATTTTGAGTGGTGGAAGTTCAAGGTCAAGGACATCCTTCAAGGTCAAAGGTAAAAAAAAAAATCTTGAAAGCGGCGCAATAGGGGGCATTGTGTTTCTGATGAACACATCTCTTGTTTGCACATGTAGCTGGTTTGCAATAACTGATAATGCACCTACTTATGCCAGTAACTGACAACTGACAAACTTGAATCAGAGGTATTTTGAGAGAATGACCATAGAAATAACTTCATAACAAATCCCACACAAGTTATATTGTCAGCCCGGGAATCAGACCCAAACAAACTCGTATTTGTAGTCCAGCTCTGAGTCATCTTTCTCATGGCTGGCCTCATTAAGGGGCATGTGACAGCGAAAATTATTCTATGGGCAGTCTCTGCAAACGTCACAAATCCATTACTTAGTAGACCAGGTCACAAGATGTTTTAAATCTCTTTTAATTAATATGTAATATTGCTTGGCTGAACTTCATTTGAATGGCCAGTGAAATGCAAATGTTTTACCCAAAGGTTTTATCAACCATGATATTCTTTTAGTATAGTGGTAAATTGTACTGCACCTTGTACAGTTTGACTTGCTTTGCATGAGGTCTGGCAGACTTTTGTGGAGACTGATCAGTGGGACAGGGGTGTTTTCAACCCGTTCCCCATCAGAAGAAAAGTGAAAAGTGTGCAAGCATCATAAAACCAGAACAGCCTGCAAGTAACTTGCAGTCTGTATGCTAGTAACTCACAGTCTGTTCAGGTTTTGAGCTGTTTGCTGCTCATCAATATATTAAGGTTGGAAATGAAGCCTTTAAAACTTGATTCTAGAAAAGAAGATTTTAATTTTAATAAGATTTGAATAGGGCCAACAAACACATCAAAGTGCGTTTATAAGGAGTAAAAGATTAAGATAGTGAATGCAGAGATTTGTTTGCTCCTTTTAAAATTGTTTGGGTGCCAATTAAAGTTATATTGTTTATGAAACATTTTTCATTTATTGTTTTAGACAATTGTTATGTATTAATTGCTTGCACTATTTTGCGCCATGTTGTTAATAATTACCCCTTTGCACCCCTTTGGAAATAAGTCGCAAGACTTTCAAGGGCTTTCCTGGCAGTACATGTCCTTATATCAGACTAAAATAAACTATTAGTAAACAGTTGAATGTAAATGTACCTATAATTGTATGCCATATGAAGTCAATTTAATCTGTGATATTTTTGTGTTCAATGTATGTGATTCTCTTAAGCTGAATTTGGTTTAAACTTCTTTGTGAAAATTGTAAATTTTATTAAGGTATGTAAATGTATCTCAAATGTTTACCTCATTGAGTCAATTTTAATTCTGTGATGCTAAATATATGTGTTTGTTCTAATCTAATTTTGTTTTAAGCATCTGAGAAATTGTATTAAGGTATTGTAAATGTTACACACATGTACACACCTCATGATTTCAATTTGATCTGTGATATTTTTAGTGCTCAGTATATGTGTTTGTTTTAAATTTATCTTGTTCGTATGCAAAATGTGATAGATTGTTTATGTTATTCTTTGACATGTGTATGCCGAATAAATCTATCTATCTATCTAATTAATTTAATTTTAATTCCTAAGTACACAGCCGTGGTATTTAGGTAATTTTTAATAATGTTTTGTGTTTAAAAGAACAGGAAAAAATAAATTGGCAATCAACTGGAAATTACTTGAATCATTGTCCAGATTATATATGAATCTTTATTTCATATGAATCATGCCAATTGGACACAACTTTGTACAACAGTTTCTCATAGTTGCTATTCTCTGTTGTTTGCAGCAAAAGATAGCCGTGATAAGTGATACAAGTGGTAGGCATGTTCTTTTGCCATGTTTTGCTGTTCAATGTTGTGTTTCAAATTTATTGTTGCCATTTTAGGGGTTTGTTAGTAAAATCCATTGCAATTGATCACATCGCAGTTTCTGTTTAGGCTAGCTTAATTCCTATCCAGTTATATTTTAACAGTTTTAAATAATTATGATAAGAATTTTTTTTAATGTGCCTGCCCTGGGGTTCAAATTCGGAGATCTCAAGAAGTATAAGTATATGTGCCACTACTGCACCACGCAGGCGTTGTATTGATGATAGTGTAAACGTTGTCTCGGTTTTACGCGTTTAGGGTTTATTATTATTAGTTAGACATCAGACTTAGGCAGAGATTGTACATAAGTATTTCAATATACATTAACCCTTTCAGTGCGGGAACCGAAATTTGAAGGCCTTTGCAAACAGTTTGGATCCAGATGAGACGCCACAGAACGTGGCGTCTCATCAGGATCCAAACTGTTTGCTATTCGGATAGTATTCTTTGAAAAAAATCGAAGAAAATGCTAATTTTAGAAATTCAGCAGACGACATTTTAGCAGAAGACAAATTACCCAGCATGCAAAGGGTTAAAGACCTGATTTCATGTCTTTGCAGAGTTTCTTGTTGTATCCATTTCTGTCCGTGCATTCATTACTACGACAAATAAGTATATACTTCGCAGATGAATGTAACTCAAAACCATTAATTTGGGTAATTGTGAGACTAGTTGTCACTTCTGTTAGCTTTGTTCTTTAAAAACTGGACATAATGAATATTTATAAAGTGTCATCCCAAATTAGCCTGTGTAGTCTGCACCGGCTAATTAGGGACGACACTTTTTGCTTTTATGGAATTTTCTATTAAGATGAAGTTTCTTCTAAATGAAAATCCTATTTAGGCTGAAAGTGCCGGCCCTGATTAGCCTGTGCAGTTTTTCACAGGCTAATAAGGGAATACACTTGACGAAGATGCATTATGCCCAATTTTACCAGAACATGTCTGTTATGGTATTCCTGTGTATTGTTCCCTGTACAGATTCCCGGCAGGCCAAGCTTCTTGAACCGAAGGCTGAGCGACAGGAGATGATTCTCACACTAGAGGACGCCTTTGAACAGATCATGAAGGCAACCAATGTCTCGGATATCGAAGTTAGATTTTATACACTTTATACCCTTTGATTACAAATTACCTCGATCTCAAATTTTTATTGTAATATTCTTCATTCAAACTTTATCCTTAGACTACGAATTATCTGAATCTCAAATTTTATAGTATACCTGGTTGCTCAAATGTTTGAACAAATTTAAGGATTTGTTTCAAATAGGCTTTAAATTGTATTGTCTTGCAATTTAAATGACGACCAAGTTTGATAGAACATAGATATATTCCTCACAATAAAGTAGTGTACCATGGATTTACTGTTTTTGTAAGTCAGCATACTTTTTCTAACCTACAATAGTCAAATTTTGCTATCAAGTGGAAATGTGTGTGTAGGTTGTGTATATGTAGCCATTGCCTGTGATTGCGTAGTTATTTCAACTAAAATAAATTAAATGGTAACTCAATAAAAAAAAATTGTTTCTCGTAGTAATCTAAATATTCAAGTTTAATTTTGCATAGAACTAACTACATATCTGAACCCAGTTGTTCGACACCTGGGTAAATTTTAACCCTTGGATAAATGTCGGATAAATTTAACCAAGGTTCAATTTTTTGGTTAAGTGTTGTTGCATCATGTTGGTTAAATTTATCCAGCGCTTTGTCTGGATAAATTTAACCCTGGTCTAAAGGTTGGTTAAAATTTATCCATGTAAACAAACAAAATAGCCGAATTTTATTTGTATCCTAATCCATGTAATAATCGCCAACATTTTTTGAATGTTGTATTAAATGATGATAAAATGTGGAGTCGATAACGGTTCAAAATAAAATGTTGATAGAATTTGTAATTTAATTGGCGGAAATATGGAAACTTCGACGAGGCCTCCCATGTTTATATACCATGCTCGCTTTAACGTTTACAAATGACAGGTTCGAAATAATTTGTTTTCTTTACACTCATGATCGCATTAAACGTTAATTTTACACGTTTTCATTCGCAATTTATTTACAGAATCACAACAAATGCCAAATACAATACAGCAAATACATAGTTGTTTCATTGATCTATAAACATTCAATGGATTGAATATAACTGATTTAAAATTAACGTTTTTATAGTATTATTAAATCTTGTTCCCAAAACATGCTGTCCTATTTATATCTTGACGACATGTCGGCCATTTTGCTTTTACAATTGATTATGGGATAAGTGTAAAAGTTAACCAGTGGATAAATTTACCCAACATGGATAGTTATCCAGCCTGGGTAAATATTTCCAGCAACGCATTTATCCAGCCTAGTTAGTAACCCAGATGGATAACTTAAACCGGCTGTTAGCGCTAACCAAGGGGATAAAATAACCTAGTGTACGAACAACTGGGTCAGGAGTTATTTATTCACCACCAACTTGTATTTACATTTATATCTGCAGTTCTCTGTGAAAAAAAGTTTTAATGCATGTGCGTAGTGTCGTCCCAGATTAGCCTGTACAGTCCACACAGGCTCATCAGGGACGACACTTTCCGCCTAAACTTGATTTTTGGTAAGGAGGGACTTTCTTGAAACTAAAAATACCATAAAAGCTGAAAGTATCGTCCCTGATTGCACTGTGTGGACTGCAATGACTCATTGGGACAACTTAACACACACGCATTAAACCCCCTTTTCACAAGTACAGTGCATAAATAAAGCAGAAGAGCACATTGCGTTGGGACAGATCTTGTTCTTCAACTTTCTACTACATAACTATTGCAACTTGCCTAATGTTATGACAGACATCTTTTGATGTATTCATACTTTGACATGCTCAAGATAGTCGAGGCCCCATCTTCTATGTTGCCAATATTTGTACCGCACCAGTGCCTATAATATAGTATTAACTTTTCCAAGGTGTGTTTGGTCATGTAGTCTGGGGTGGTATTCACCAACCCATTATTTGACTTAAAAATAAAGAATAGACTGAAGGACCAAGAACAATACGTCCGGTGTTTGAATATATACATTCTACCACCAGTGATAATGTGAATGAAATGTATTCTAGATAAAGAATTATAAATTTCTTAGAGGCAGTTAATGCCAAGTCTGACTCAAAACTAAAGCAATTTTTGAATATCCCAATTAACAAAATATCTTAATTCTTAGCCTGAAGTCAAAAAATTGTTTGTTGAATACTGGCCCAGGATTCAGTTGCCTGTTTGCCTTTATGCGAATTCCTCAGGACATCGTGTTCCGTCTCGAGCACCAGGACCAGACGTATGTGCGTCTGCGCGCCATGGAGAAGGAGAAGATGTCCAAACGCATCATCGTCTCAGAGGAACTTGCAAAACAGCGAGCCATCTTTGAGGAAATGAAGTTCACCAGTGAGCGACAAATCCAGAGGTTAGAAAGAGCCTCGTTCTGTGAAAACAGGGCTTAATGCATGTGTTGGTTTAAAGTGTTGTCCAAGATTAGCCCTTGCAGTCAACACAGGCTAATCAGGAAAGACACTTTTATGGAATTTTTCTTTTAAAAGTAGACTCTCCTAAGCAAAAATCAAGTTTAGTCAGAATGTTTGGTCCCTAACAAGCCTGTGCAGATTGCACATGCTTATGTGAGACAACACTTTTCAAACATGCATTGATGGGTATGTCATGTGCAAAACTTGGATGCCACATTAAGAGGAAAGGTCACACTTAGGGGTCAAAGGACAATAATAGCAAAATTGTGAAATGCAATTCATTTCCCATTATGGACCATTTGTATTTTTATATAGCTATATATGGCTTGATTTTATAATTACATGGGCAAATGTTTACCTTGATTTTAGGTTGTGTCCAGTCTCTCTTTATGTGCATCCATTCTCTGTTAGTCCAGCTGTCCCAAAAAAATGTATTTGGTAATTTTTGGTTGAGTTATGCATTTTCAACTTGAGCATTTTCAGTGACATATTACTTGCATCAAGTGAATTGGGTCTTATGCCATATGTGGCCATCTCTGCCCTTGACC
This sequence comes from Dreissena polymorpha, assembly GCF_020536995.1. Taxonomy (NCBI): domain Eukaryota; kingdom Metazoa; phylum Mollusca; class Bivalvia; order Myida; family Dreissenidae; genus Dreissena; species Dreissena polymorpha. Next base: position 3,975,921 of record NC_068361.1, on the reverse strand, counting down.
AGCCATCACATTTTCACAGTCTGGTCTGGGGCGGACATGTCTGCAATAAATTGAGTCGTGTTCTGAGTTACTGGGCATAATGCATGTGCGTAAAGTGTCGTTCCAGATTAGCCTGTGCAGTCTGACAGGCTAGTCAGGGATGACACTTTCCACTTTTATGGTATTTTAAGTTTCAAGGATGTCCCTCCTTACCCAAAATCAAGTTTAGGCAGAAAGTGTCGTCCCTGATTAGCCAGTGCAGACTACACAGGCTAATCTGGGATGACACAATGCACATGCATTAAGCCCAGTTTTCTCAGAACAAGGCTCAATTTATGCATTTGTTCAGGGTCTCAGACAGGGTAGCTGCTGACAAGAGTGCGCATGCTGGTCTGGATCTATGCTGGCGACATATGGCATGAGACACATTTTTGCATGATGTAGCTCATGTGTCATGTGATAGTGACAACTCTTTGTCATTCAGTCGTTTCACAGTGGGTGTATTTCTGTGAAATCTCTTCTAGATTCAGTAACAAGCCACATCAAGCCAAGGAACAATTTTTGTTGCAATTTTATAATGCTTTGTTCATCATATATATCAAACTTCCAGACTTTCAAAGTTTACGTACAACTGGTTTTGTAGGGGTCGCAAGGCATTGGAAGACATGGCTGAATACTTGAAGGAACAAGAGACCCGCAGAAATAATGCCATTGAAAACTACCATAGGAACAACAAGCTGTTGTTGAACCTTCTGTCTGGAACCACTACCCTGTTTGAGAAATTGAAGGACATTCGACTCAAGCCTGTAAGCATTCATTTGTAATACCTCAAAAACCAAATATGTACGAGTGGGCATATTAGAGTCACCCGGTCAGATTGTCTGTCAGTTGGTGTGACAATGTGTCTGGTGTGTTTGTTGGCATAAAATGTTGGTTGAGCAAACTGCTAACACATTTCTAAAAAGATTAAATGGTAATTTTTCCTCATCATAATAAAATGTGTAAAACACTTAGGTCATACTCAGTGATAACCTATTTTGCTTTAAAGCTATTTTCCCATACATAGCTTTAAACTATTTTCACATTTTGATCCCTATATTTTATGTTTTAGGTGAATTTCACTCTGAATTGCTTATTAGCTGAACCGAGCATTAAGTGCACATTGTGAGATATTGTGGTCTGTCCATGTCTGTTGTATGTCAATAAAAGTTTGCCCTACAGTATACATCAAGAGATCTCATTTTTCATCCAATCTAATTATCTTGATGAAACTTGGTCTTAATGTTAATGTTAAAAATATCTACACCGAGTTTGAATCTGGGTCATTGCATCTAAAAACAAGTTCACATGGTTAAATCCTGGAAAAACAATGTAAACACTCTTGAGGCCACAGCTATGACTCCATCTTGATTGTTGAGAATATTTTATCTGGACAATATCTTGGCACATTTACGTGTGGGTCACAGGCGTCCAAAAATTAGGTCATTATGTTAAATCATAGAAAAATCAGGTTTCCATTCAAGAGGCAACATTTATGACTCAATCATGGTGAAACTTGGTCATGATGTTTAACTTTACAATATTCAGGCATTATTTGAATCTATGTCACTTGTGGTCAAAAACTAGATCACTAGGTCAAGTCTTTGATAATTTGTTTACCTTGAACTCAGGTGATATCTTCAAGGCCATCATGGTCATCTTGTTAAAGTCTACCATTATTACATATTTGCAGGTTACTGGCGAAGATCAAACACTTATAAATTGCAGTTTGTTTGTGACAGAATTCACAAATATGCTGCTATTAAAATGCAGGGCTGACTCTGCAATTTGCCAAATAATTAAAGGCTAAAAATGAGCAAATTTGGCAAAAAATAAGTTTATTCCATCCTCACAAAATCCTATAAAGTATCCAAAATCATAAACATTCGGACATAATAAAGTTAATTTGAGTACAAACATTTATGATAGGCCTTGTTGGCCATTATATTCTTTTTTATATTCATTTCCCGCTCAGAAGTAAAGTGAAAATAGCTACATGCAACTGACATAAAACCAGAACAGCCTGTGAGTAACTTGTAGGCTGTTCAGGTTTTATGCTGTTTGCTGCTTATCTGTACATAAGGGTAGGAAATAAAGCTGGTTAAACTTGAATCTAGTAAGAAAGGTCTTAAATGTTATTAGATTTTCTAAGAGACTCCAAATTCATTAAAGTAATATACATGTAGTATCTGAGTAGTAAAGGGTCAATGGACATTTCAGCCACTGCACAACTTTGCGAAGGGCGACCCTGTGGAGGACCTGAAACAGTGCGGCCGCAAGCTGGAGGTGCTACTGGACATGCTGGGTATCAAGAAGAACCAGTCACAGCTGCACAAGGTGGACGGCGAGAAGGTGAGAATACTGTAGCCCAGACTCAAAAAATCACTAACTTTGTTTTATGTATAATATGCCTTAGTAGTTTTTTATGCCCCCAGCACCCAATTGTATAAACGCTGGTTAAAGTTACCGCTCGGTAACTTTTAAACCTTGGTAAGTTTGCGGTTATTCAGGTTTAGTAACCGTCAAGGTAATTCGATTGTATAAACAAGAAATACCGCAAAGTAACTAAACCTGGCATAGTGGAATTTAACCAACGGTAAATTTAACCAAAACATTCCCACAATGCATTTTCTTATGACGTAATTTTCGCGCGAAGTGTCACGCTTCGATTTCATTTACAAATGCTTTTACAATAAAATAAAGTGTACATTTTAACTTCGAGTTCATCAAATTTTTCAAAGTGTTTACGAACATATGTCACAGACCAGGGAAAAAAATATCATGATGTCGGGATTTGCCTCATTTAGCGGAATCCCTGGTGCTTCCAACTGCGAGAGAGTGCTTGCAAAGACGCCTAATTTTCTTGTTTTTTAAATGATGTAACATATTCATGGTCGCCGTAACATGCTAGCCTATTCTTCTAATTTTGCTTATAACCCGTATTCATATGACTGCGTTAAAAAATAATATCTTTCGCCAAATAACGATGTTTACACATTCAAAGCACAACGCTGAGTATATCATTAACTTAAAATTACATCCGAAAATCACTCTGTCTGTAGTCGATATTGCATATTAAAATTAAGAAAAGTGCGAGTCTTTTTGACGATTTATTATAAACGCGACTTATTTCACACGTGCATGCACTGTATATCGACGCATTTCAATTGTCAATTTATCACAATTTCCTTATTTCGTGCAATGTGCATTGTTTATAATCTGTGCATATACTTTTGACATTTTTAGAATGTACAACAAGCCATACAAATATCGCACAATTCATAAATAATCTGCAATATTTGCTTTCCGATTAAATTCATGTTAGGCATAGAGATGTGTAAAGTATAAGATGATAAAAATAGCACCACACTGGAATTCGGAATGTCCCATTTTTTACACGGGTATTAACGACTCATTTATCTGTTGTGTAATGGAATGTTTTTCATTCTTATTTAAGTGTACAATAAGGGCATTTACCATAGACAAATAAAACATCGTGTAAGTTTAAACATATGTTTGTATGCAGAAATCTGCAAATGTAACCGAGTTTACCAACGGCTATTATTTGTTAAACTGCTCCGGTTCATTTGAACAGCAGTAATGTAGAGTACGTGACGTAGCGTGTGACGAAAAAGAAAGTTTATCGAGTTCATAATTATTTCATCAAGATTGGACAATAAATGTGGCCTCTAGAGTGTTAACAAGGTTTTACTATATATAGCCATATAAGGAAAAAATGCCCCGCCCCTGGCGGCCATGTTTTTCAACCAACCGGCATCATTTTCAAACTCGTCCAAGATATTATTGGGATGAATCTTCTGACTAAGTTTCATGAAGATTGGAAATAAATGTGGCCTCTAGAGTGTTAACAAGATTTTACTATAGCCATATAAGGAAAAATGCCCCGCCCCTTGACAGCCATGTTTCTCAAGCAAAGGTTACCATTTTTTAACTCATATAAGATATCATTGGGACAAATCTTCTGAGCAAGTTTCATGAAGATTGGAAAATAAATGTGGCCTCTAGAGTGTTAACAAGGTTTTACTATAGCCATATAAGGAAAAATGCCCCGCCATCTGGCGGCCATGTTTTTCAACCAACCGTCATCATTTTCAAACTCATCCAAGATATTATAGGGATGAATCTTCTGACCAAGTTTTATGAAGATCAGACAATAAATGTGGCCTCTAGAGTGTTAACAAGATTTTCCTATAGCCATATGTAGCCATATAAGGAAAAATGCCCCGCCCCTTGACAGCCATGTTTTTCAAGCAAACGTAACCATTTTCAAACTCATCCAAGATATCATTGAAACCAATCTTCTGACCAAATTTCATGAAGATTGGACAATAAATTTAATGTATTTGAGTAAAGATGCAATTTATGTTGATGAGGTAATTAATTTGAATCTTACTTATAGTTCACAAAATGTAATTACGTACAGTACAACTTTTTACACTCGAGGATAACTCTAAAAAGTAAGATAACTCAAACAAATGTCATAATTTAGGCAAAACTTCAAATAAGAAATGATTCCCTTAAATCGAGATCTAGCATGTGGCGGTCCTTAATTCTTAATTCTGAGATTTACCCTCCATAACTATAGGTTACTCACACATCTTTGTAAGAACTTATGATAGGGGAATTGTGTTTGCCCTTGTAATAGCTGCGAGCTGATTTAGAGGCTGTGTTCACAACACGTGTCAAGTAGAAAAAAATTATGCGGGGAAAATTGATATACTCTTACTTTCATTAATTTTATTATCATTAATATTGGTCTTCACTTTTTTTCTAGACATTAAAACAAAAAAATTATAATTTTACTGACAATTTAGCAGGTGCATTCCACTTTATATACTTTTTTGTATTTACAAGTTTTAATTATATTAAAAAAGTATTATGTCAAGGCCTTATAATAACTTCGCTAATCAAACATTGAAATGAATTTTTCCAACTTCTCGATGTGAACATTTTGATAACTCCAGACCTTTTGATAAGTCCAGAATTTCTGTCATCTCAATGCGATCTTAAGTTTATAAGTTTGTGATCGTAAAATTAAAATTTGGTCTGTAGTTACTTATTCTCATCAAATCATATTCAGGATTGATAAAACTGACTGGATCTTGTTCTAGTTGTATTGTGTTTACAACTGAACCAAGTTAATTAAATGCTCTTTTTTTTCTCTTTACGTCTTTACCGTAAACAATATTTGTGATTTGTCAGCATGGAAAACCTAGTTGATAACTTTTTACACCCTTGTCAGTTGAGTCAATACCTGGAGTCGAAGCTGCCCCCAGACAATGTCAGGATCCGCATTGACACGGACGACCACAGCGATGCAGACGACTTCCACTTTGACCACGACCAGGAGAACGAGGGCTTTACGTCCCGTGAAGACATCAAGCGGCAGGGACAAGAAATACTGCACTCCAAGTTGAAACCTAAGAAGAAGAAACCTCGCAAGCGCAACAATTAAATTCTTTTTATTTTGAACTTTTTTTTAGGCTTTTATGATTTATTTTAGTTTTTGTCTTTTTTACTAGTTTGACGATGTAACATCAGTAATGCCAGACACGAAACAAGTATTGTTTATAAGAAAATTAATATTATAACTCTTCCATTTTTTATTATTTTTTGTTTTTGTTGCAATACGTCTCTATTTATCTTATCATTTGCTTGAATTACCATACATTTAAGGCGCTAAACAATTATATGACAATTATTTAATTAGCCCTGTGTACTAAAGAGTATTCTTACTAAACATGCTAAATAAAAATGTCTTCATTAAAATGGTGACAGTGTTGTTGTTGACGGGAGTATATTTTTAAGTGGTATCAAACTGTCCCTGATGCATTCGAGATGACATTATTCTATTTGATTATTATGATTGTTTACCACCAATCTGTTTCTAATTGAAAACGTTGCCTGAAATATTACGGTAATACAAAATACTTACTGTTAAAAATTAGTCCAGATATTAAGATTTTTTCCTAGAAAAGTGTAAGCTTCCAGGACGCCATGACAGGGTGGCATATAGCAGTCTGGCATTTCATTTCCAGAATTTTTTTCTGTTAACACTTTTAAGATATTGACCTGATTTTTGGTGTGTGAGCCTATCTGCATTACTTAAAGATCAATTTCAAGTTTCGCTTCAGTCCACTGATCCATTGATTTTTGGCAAAGTTACGACCTTTGACTTAGACATTTTCTTTAAAATAACACTTCCTGACTTTTTACTAAACACTTGCAGATATTGACCTCATTTTTGGTGTGTGAGTCTACCTAGATGACTTACTTTACAAATCAATCAAACAAATGAAAACGTTTTACTTTTATTGATATACATATTATATACATATATCATTCATGTTGTGCAAGATCGAATATAATTAACATGAAAATAAGTCAAATGTATTCAAATTAATTCAACAAAATGATATATATTATATTAGATGTTGACTCTACATAATTAACTATATGTTAAAACTGCCAAAGTTTTTCGATATCTTGTGACTAGAAATATATATGCACAACAACTCAACCCACATCCATAAAGCATATCAGACACGATATACAGAGTTAAAAAATGCACACAACGACCATATACAAACACTCTACAACTACACTTGATATAGCTGATTTATAAGGTGTCACAACAGTCTTACCACAGAAGTAGTGAGACCACAAGGAACTTAACTGTTCTGAGTAGAAAGTGTTCACATTTTTTCACATTAGACTTAAAAGAAAAACTGAGCCAACACTTGTCAGTCATGTTCATGAACAATCCATAATCATTTTCAAACTACATGTATTGGTAAATACCAAGCAAGTTTTATGGTAAGAGGGTAAACAAAAAGTGACATCTAAAGAGTGCAGTTTCACTATAGCCAAATAAGGACAAATGCCCTACCATGTGGCAGTCATGTTTTTCAATGGACAGGAACCATATCTAACTTGTTTCAGAAATCAATGAGCACAAATATCACAGCAAGTTTCGTGAAGATTGCCCGAACAAATGTGAATTCTAGAATGCTCAAGAGCCTTTTGTTTTATTTACCTAGTGATCTAGTTTTTAACCACAAAATTACTCAATTTCGGACTTAGTCAGAGATATAATTGGGACAAATGCTCTCACAAAGTTTCATGACAACAGGGCAATAAATGTTACCTGACCTCTAGAGTGTTTCAAAAAAGCTTTTTTAATAATTTGACCTAGTTACATATTATTTTGCCATGAAGAAACCAAGTTTAGAATTTTGTCAGTATGAACAATGTATTGACAAAGTTTTGTGGAGATTGAGCAATAAATGTGGCTTCATAATTGTTCACAAGCTTTTTCTTTAATTTGAGCCAGAGGCCCTAGCTATATTTTAACCTCATGTGACACAGTTTCAATATTGGCCGAAATATCTTTTGGACAAATGTTCTAACCAAGTTTCATAAAGATGTGAAATAATGGACAATATATGCAGCCTCTTCAAGTCTTCACCACAAAGCATTTGTTGACGATGCATACCATACACAAGGCAATCACAAAAGATCACCATGAGCATGTTGTACTCAGGCGAGCTATTAATAAAGCATTAACATTTAACTCCGTACAAATCTCGTAGATCGCAACAACAAAAACATTTAATATGTATAGGTTAATTTGACAATAAGCAGTTAAATATAAAAACCCATTGCACATCATTGTATCCACAAATCATGGTCCAGACTTTAATCACAAGTCAAGTAATAATAGCAGCTGATAAATATTATGCAACAAAATTAAAGCCAAGAAGAGATAAATCTGCAAACTGAGAACGAATTCATCAGAAAAAATATTTGGAAGATACATGATTCATCGACTTACAAAAACAAATGACTTGCACTAGAATAAAAATCTTCACTCATCAGCCATTACTATTATTGCATCCTAACCATACTTATCTAGTAAGGGTTCCTAAATTACTAAAGATAGCATGAACCAACAAGGGAGACAACTCTTGACGTCACATTTCAGGGAGTGAAAAAAAGTGGTTCTTTATTACTTTGCTTTACATGGGCTAAAATAACGTATAGGAGCTCTTTTCTGGTTGGATTAAACAGTTCAAAATTATAATTCATTAAAGCAAACAGAAAATGCTTTCTGAAACCCTAAATAGTATTCCTGCAATAATTTGTCATCAATAACTTATGTTTTAACAAATCATTTGTTCATGCTACTTAAGACGTCTTAATTAATTTAGATTTTGGAAGTATGTCAATTACAAATCATTGGAAAAAAGGAATGACAATTCATATTTAAACATTCACTGAACATGATATTACATAGTTTACATATCAAACATAATCGTACAATGACTTGTAGACAATGGGGCATGTGCACCATAAAATCGTTATTTTCATTGGCCCTGTTCACTGACAACTTGCAAATCCAAGTTTTATACATTATACATATAAAAGAACACTCATTTATAAGACAAACATAATAGATAATTACTTCCTTCATGGGTAATCATCAACTGAAATGGATTTAAATGTTTTTTACAGTAATTGTAGCACTATTCATTAGTTATTAGGTTTATGTTAGTATCAATAACCTAGCATTAGAGTAAGAATCAAAGTTGACAAGCTTGAATGGCACAATGTTGAGTGTAAGAGATTAGCTCTTAAAGGACTGGATTTTGAATACCAACGAGCAATTTATGTTTCAACTGTCTATCTTAACTTCAACACTATTTAAAAATAGATTTTTTATGCTGTATAAAATAAGATTATTTTTTAAACCTAAAACATGTGAACAAGTCCATTTAAAATGGAAATTAAAAGCAAGTATACTTTATTTAAGTACCTGTCAACGTAATACAGTAATATGGCAAAAACAGGCACCTTAAAAATACCCAGCAATGGATTTCAAAATTGTGTAGATCTCGATGAGAAGAACTGACAAGCCTCATGTTTACAACATTTCAAACATCGTCAGTTACAAATCACTACAGTAGCAACAATACAGCACAAAGCATATATCGCCCCCTTGGTGAAAAAAGATACCACAAGCCATTGAAATTAGAAGGCACATGGTACCTTTATGCACCGATGAGGCGATTTCATAAAACCCTCAGAAATGTCAAGCATAAAATGGTTAAATAGTAAGAGTAAAGGCCACAGGAATATTAGACTTATGCCATTACATAACTGCATATTGTATTCCACACATAAATATAAATAAAGAAATCGAAATGCAATATTCACACAAAAAACATACAGGTTAAATGGAATGATTAGATGCAAACACCCAAAACCATGTTTATATAATATATAATAACAAGGGACAAAATTGTCACAAAACCAGGTTTTCATTGTGAAAAAAAAATTTGATAAAGGGAGAAAACTCAAACTGAACTTTTTAAATGAACAAACAAAATTAACCCCCTTTGTAAGTTTGTTTAAAAAAAAAAAAAATCTATTTTTAGTCGTGGCGACCTTGACATTGGAGATATTGACGTGATTCTTTCGTGCGACACACTGTACCATGATGGTGAACAAATGTGCCAAATGATTTTAAAATCTCACAATGAATGACATAGTTATGGCCAGGACAAGCTCATTTATGGCCATTTTTGACCTTTGAACTCAAAGTGTGACCTTGACCTTGGAGATATCGACGTAATTATTTCGCGCGACACACCGTCCAATGATGGTGAACAAATGTGCCAAATGATTTTAAAATCTGACAATGAACGACATAGTTATGGCCCGGACAAGCTTGTTCCGCCAGCCCGCCAGCCAGCCAGCCCGCCCGCATTCGCCAATCTAATAACCAGTTTTTTCCTTCGGAAAACCTGGTTAAAAATTAACACAACACCAATCATTTTCATAGCAGAAACAGTCTAAAATTATACTTGTGCTAAAGATGGCATATAAGTTTTGTTGATGTGTTTTTCTTTAGATGTAGCAACATATTGAAATACAATTTGTTGTAAATACACGTTTCAGCTGGAAACACGTTCCATTTATCAAAACATTCGTCTGACAAATATTTTTTCTTGCAAAATTGTACATTTGACAAAAGTTTCATTACACTCTCACAGTAAATATTATACTTATATAAAAATAAAAAATCTAAGCTAAATCATCTACAACTAAACAAAATAAACCCTAAAACATGTACCATAAGTGTCCCACATTTATTACATAATACACAAACATATGAATACATCAATGGTCCAAGTATTCTGGAATTCAAATATTTAAATCTTTGAAGAAATCATTATTTGAAGTATCAGCTTTTGTCCACATATCTTACATTCATAGACACAATAAACATTAAAATCAACAAACTTGATGAAGTTAATTTCTAAATCTGTATGTTCTATGTGAAGTCCAAATGATCAATTTTGACAAGCAGCCATGAATATATGTACCGAAAAATACAAATGTATATAATGCTGTAAGTATTGTGATAAAAGAAAAGACATGAGACACAACCACTTATGAACAATTATAATGACAGACGATTAGTCATGAACAATATCTGTAAAACAGCTGCCTTCAAATAAACTTTTGTATCTCACTCCATTCAATACATTAATTTGGTCAGTGATAGAACAGTGATTTCTGTAAGTATTTTTGTGTTATAAAGCTGCAAGTTTACATAATTGTATTGACTTGTAGCTGGTAATGGTAAATTGTCATACAGTGTTAAAAGTTTGAAGAGAAAGTCTATTTAAGAATGATAATTCACATCTCCATTCATTTTAAAATTACTCAGAAGAAATCTTCATTGAGCACTATGTTTCTAATATCTTAACTCAGAAGAAATCTTCATTGAGCACTATGTTTCTAATATCTTTTCTACTACTATAACACAACAAAAATCACATCATTTTGCTCATGTAACACAATAACCATAACTTTCAATCTAAAAACTGAGTTCTATTAACTATTCTTTAAAACAACATACCTATTTCAATTACAAACAAACACTTCCTAAAAGCATCAACAAGTTTGTGCCATTCTCAGAAATTTAAAAATAGTTTCTATGCCTCTTAATCACAGTCAATAAATTAGCGATACTTTTTTAAACATGTCTACTATGTCAGCAATCTGACTAAATCAACTATGTCTGCAATCATAAAACCTATTTCAGACCGCTATCCATATTCCATTGTTGTTGTTTTCAAACAACAAAGACTCATCAAAGCATGGTTGCTACATAAATCAGCTGTACATATCAGTTCAACACACAATTGACATTCCATAGACAATCTACAAATCTGTAAGTATGTTAAACCATTAAAAGCATTATCATTTCAACACTCATTTTATCTGTTTCAAATGATACATTTTAAGGGTCATTTAAGTCTCCACATTATGATGTCCACCGACAAAAAACTGTCAATTTTAAAAGCCTTTTCAGGCTGTTAAAACAGCATACTTTTCCATGACAATCTGTTAGACCTAAGTTCTGTCCCAGCTCTCAGGCTTTTGGTTGGTTGTTGAAGTTGGTTTGGGTGTGGTTGTGCTTGCCGCGTGCGTATCGGGGGATTGAAGACTTGCTCACGTGGATCAGGTTGGTGTTCATCACTTCACAGTCGATCTGCATCATTCCCACCTCATCATCTCGCGGCATCATGGACTCTGAAAGGAAAAGTGAGGTGCGTTATGGGAAAACAGGGTTTAATGCATGTGCATAAAGTGTCATCCCAGATTAGCCTGTGCAGCTGTACAGGCTAATCAGGGACAATGCTTTCTGCTTTTATAGTATTTTTTTAAATGGTAGTCTGTTCTTTGCAAAGATCCTGTTAAGGCGGTAAGTTTTACCCATGATAAGCCTGTGCAGACTGCACAGGCTAATTTGGGACAACACTTGATTCACATGCATTAAAACTTGTTTGCACACAGCTAGGTTCAAATGAAATGCAGCTTTATAAGCTTTCTAAGGGAACTATCACATAGCCAACAGTTGTTGTTTTCACAATCTTAAATTCTAAATAAACACGTTGAACTACAAATACAAACATGTAATCTTTTTATCAGTTTCATAAATTGTATTATGATTAAATAAATAATTAAATGACATGTGTTTGTATGTTAAATGTAGATAAATAACATAATCCTCACATATAATTTCATTCTGGTTTATATAGTAGTTCACTTTTAAATAGGGATGGGAATAGCATCCATATTCACACTTAAATCATAGGAGAAATTTTGTGTTGGTTTCGGGTTTCTATGACTAAAGTGAAAATTACTGTGAATACAAAGTCAGTAAAGGCGACTTGAGAAGAAATCCCTACTGGAGGAAAAGCTTTCCACAGATTTTTACACCTCTGAATACATGTGCATTATACAGATTAACGTAGAAATAAACGCTTATGAACAAGTGCGAGAATTACTCTTTATTTAGTTTTTGTATCTTAACCAGACCTTGACCTTTCACCACTCAAAATGTGCAGACCCATGAGATACACATGCATGCCAAATATCAAGTTGCTATCTTCAATATTGCAAAATTTGACCTTTGACCTTGAAGGATGACCTTGACCTTTGACCTTTCCTTTCACCACTCAAAATGTGCAGCTCCACGAGATACACATGCACGCAAAATATCAACTTGCTATCTTCAATATTGCAAAAGTTATGGGATAATGGCCAATGTTAAAGTTTGACGCAAACCAACCAACAAACAGACAGGACAAAAAACAATATGTCCCCCAGTATTGACTGGGGGACATACAAAGTTTTTAATTTAATTTGACTTTCTATGGGACTGCAAATGAGTCACAGTGCTTATCTGAGTGGTAGAGGGTTATGGAATTAGACAGAGTAACTATATTTTCTACCATTGAGTGCGACAGCCGGCATGACCAGTGACATGCGTGGTCTGGATGTCTTGTTGTGGTAGACAGCAGGTACCAGGTAGTAATCCTGAAAAACAACATTAGCCTTCAATGGAAAACACCAGCACTCACTGCAGTGCACATGACATCACAGATAATGCTTTCTAAACCTCTGACTCAGACTGTTTCTGGATTTACATAATGACTCATTGAAATGGCGTTAAATAATTTACATAACCAGAAGGACACAATTACGCATGATTTCTATTAATATTATAATTATTTTTCAGTTTTTATACATTTACACATGAACCACTGATACACATAAAAAACTTTTAAAAGATAAGCTCTTCCTGAGATTTTTTAATAATCCCAAAACTTTTAACAAGAATTTAATGACTAAATCAATACTAGTATGACATTAATATGACAAGGTGGCTGTGCTTAGCAATAGCTAGTAAGAAGCATAATGTCACTTATGCGGCTGTGAGAACTGAACTCATGGGCTACTTTTTTCATATTATAAGATTTCAGTTTTAAGGAGAATCTTATACAAAAGTGTGGTTTACACCTGAGTAATTACTGTAATTTGTATGCTAAATTAATGATAACAATAATAGTTAATAACATCAAGAGAATCTTATACATAAGTGTGGTTCATACCTGAGTAATTACTGTAATTTGTATGCTAAATTAATGATAACATCTGATATGAACACCATGCAATACCTCGTCAAAGCTGAGTACGTAGAAGGTGTCATTTCTCCGATGTAGAGCCTTCAGAAAGTCCTTGCCCGTGTCAGAGCCCTCGTAGAGCTGAATCTGGTACCTGGCATCACCAGCACTGAAACAACATGGGAACCAGTGAGTAACATGGGCAAGCATAGTCACCAACACTGTAACAGGTGACAGCAGTCACAGGATGAATACAGTTTGTTCTAGGTCTATGAAAGCCACACACTGAGAAATCTGGCCTATCTGGGCTTAATTGCGTGTCCATCAAGAAATTGAAGATTCGTCCCAGATTAGCCTGTACAGTCCGCAATGGCTTGAACATCACTTACCTACATGGCATGCGCATGATTATCACTTTAACGATCAGAAAGTAAATTAGACTCATGAATTATCACACAAAAATGGCTCCAGTTGACCTTAACTATGTGTCTTACCCAGGGTTCATGTCCCTCTGCTCATGGCCTATATAGGCAAGGTCGTTTGTCTTAACGGCTTAAATCATTGCGCCCCACATCCATTAACATGTAGGAGTTAAATCCTATAACTAATATATTAATATATAAACCAACGAAAATACACCCTCTATACAGTTACACAAATTCTCATTGCTCACTACTTTAAGTTGAAAATAATTTTGGGACTTAAAAGTATTCATATAATAATTTTGGGACTTAAAAGTATTCATAGATAGAATGACCTTTAACCTAGTGACCCAAAAATAGGTGCGGCGTGTAGAACTCATCAAGGTGCAGCTACATATGAAGTTTCGATGTTGTAGGTGGAAGCACTTTGATTTAAGAGCCAATGTTAAGGTTTTTAGCACGACGTGGACAGCGGACGAGCTGGCTATGACAATACCTCAGGCTTTCTCTGAAAACAGCCGAGCTAAAAAACCAACCCAAAAACTTTTAGGCGTGTTTTGATTCTAAGGATTGTTGCTTTATTGGACATATTGAAGAGTGTACCTGTACTTGGAGTCCAGCCCTGGCCCCATCTCCCCCCGCATGGCTCGTCTCAGAGGAGATAGGTCTCAGCTGCTTCACTTCTTTCTCTGCCTCCTTCTTCCCTGTCTTCTTCTTCTTCTTCTCCTCATGTCGATACATCCAACCTGCCAACTGCTCTGCCAACCTGACCAAGAGGTTTCTTAATTCTTATTTGAGCCACATTTTAGGAAGACCGTTTTTTGCACATGCGTAAAGTGTTGTACCAGATAAAGGCTTATAAGGGATGACACTTTCTGCTTGCATGGAATTTGTCCTTTCAAGGAAATCTCTTCTAAATGAAAATCCAGTCTAGGTGAAGTGTTGTCCCTGATTATCCTGTGCAGACTGCAAAGGCTAATCTGGGATGACACTTTCTGCTTGCATGGAATTTGTCCTTTCAAGGAAATCTCTTCTAAATGAAAATCCAGTCTAGGTGAAGTGTTGTCCCTGATTATCCTGTGCAGACTGCAAAGGCTAATCTGGGATGACACTTTACGCACATCTAATTAACCGAGTTTTCCCAGAACAAGGCCCATATAGTTATATCAGTATTTTACATCTGCCCTACTTGTATCAGATGTAGCAACAAGTTATGTTGTAGGATGGGAATGAACAAGCAATTAAATATGCCATCTAGTGTATTACCACCTGAGCAGCATAGATGGACCCAAAAGGATTTAAAAAACGTTTTAAGTGGAAAATTTGGTGTATTATTATCAACAATGAGATATTTACTTTCTTAGTGGAAAAATCTTTACTTTTTTTTAAAAACTTTGTTCAGCACAAAGATTTCACCATGAAAAAACATTGACATCTCAAACATACCTAGCTTGAAATTTTATTGAGCCAAATTTATGGCATCATGTATAATTCATCTCAATTTTGCTATATATTTCTTAAAACAAATACATATAGCCGAACAGAGTTTTCAAAAGCCAATTAAATTCATTGGTAGTTAGTGAAGATAACAACAAAATCTCACCTCATTGACTCCGTCTTATTGTAATATGTAGGACACATTGGGGGCACGTCGGAAGCATTGAACGTCTTGTCACCAGCGTGCACCCCAGCACTACCATACTTCATAAAGAAATCGTGAATCCGGTTTGCTGTGTCAGTAACCGTGTCCGGATATCCGAGATCTGAGCCCGAGCTTTCCGGTGTGGCAGCCATTAGGTGGCGACCTCTGTGCACTTGAGATACTGTTAGAGAGTCTGTCCCAACATCTGGCCTGCTTGTTAACATTATAGAGCTGAAGTGTACAGACAATCATAGATGCCATGTTTATTTATTTATTTATTGCAACAATAATGTTCCATTTTAAGCTGTTATACTTATTTTTATCACAGATTGGCAATTAACAAATTTTATCACTGATAATTGTACAGCTATAATTTTTATCACTGATAATTGTGCAACATATACATTTTTTATTGTCAACAAACAACAAATTTTTGATCAAACACATTTAAAAAAGAATCACTGTGGTTAACATCTTTTTTGTTTAATTTCTATGCATTATCTGTAGAAAACAATGCTGAAGAATGTTAGGAATACAAAACGATGAAGCACTTTCTGATATTTCAATCTCTAAAAAAGGCCGAGAAGAAAATTTTCACATGTTGTGTTGTTAGACATAACTATGCAAGAAACCTATTTCCGGAAAAAAACACTGTCTTAAAATTTCATTTGTTATACCAATATCTGTTTTGTTAATATGATTATTCTTGTAGGTCTAAATGATCAATGATCCAACCCTAACCTCCAAGATCCCAGATTGAGCGTGAAGAACAGACAGCACACCAATACAATGGTCTTCTTCAAGTTGGGGCTAACAGACAGTGACTTCTTGAGATACTCATTCTGTAAAAGAAAGAAATTGTTAAAGATACAGACAAAACTAGAAATGCATCCCCACGTCGCAGCTTTTGACCCAGGGGTCAGATCAGAATTCCAAATAGTGCACTGTCGCTCATATGCTCATAGCTACCATGTCTTTTAGTTTCAAGGTTCTAGTGCTAATAGTGTAGGAGGAGATAGTGGCCAGGACGGACGGACAGATGGATGGCGGAGATAACCACATAATCCCCACGCTCCGAATTGGAAATGACGTGCATAATAACTATAACCATAGCAAAATATATTTCATGATGACAGAATTTTTTCAATTATGTTCAATAGGGTGCTCCCAAAAATATGAAAGTATCAAGATATTGAGCCAAAATTTTATACAGCTTTCCTCTTACTAGCATCATGTAATCGAGGGTTGTAGAACAATATCCTTATACTTTCATATTTTTGGGAGCAGGCTTTTGTACAAACTTGCTGCATCAACACCAAATGACGATAAGTACAACTTATCACACATAAGTTGTTGATTCCTACTGATATGTACTAGATACTCTGCACTTAAGTACAAGTACATGTAGAGATAAATATTATATAGGGTACCATTTTAGCCTTTAATATATGCTTTATGAGTTTAACCCTTTCCCACTTAGAAGCAAATAAAAAATGGCTATGTGCAAACAGCATAAAACCAGAACAGCCTGCGAGTAACTCGCAGTCTGTTCAGGTTTTATGCTGTTTGCTGCTCATCAGTATCTAAGGTTTGGAGATGAAGCCTTTAAAACTTGACTTAAGTAAGAAAGGTATTAAATTAAATTTAACTTTCCAAGGGACAACAAATGGGTGAAAATACTAATCTAAGTGGGAAAGGGTTAAGATATCCAGCTACAGTTGGGGACCACCACTCACCTCTGAATGCAGATATCCAGCTACAGTTGGGGACCAACACTCACCTCTGAATGCAGCTGTGACAGTCTACTTATCCAGCTACAGTTGGGGACTCCCACTCACCTCTGAATGCAGCTGTGACAGTGGACTCCCACTCACCTCTGAATGCAGTTGTGACAGTCTACTTATCCAGCTACAGTTGGGGACTCCCACTCACCTCTGAATGCAGCTGTGACAGTCTACTTATCCAGCTACAGTTGGGGACTCCCACTCACCTCTGAATGCAGCTGTGACAGTGGACTCCCACTCACCTCTGAATGCAGCTGTGACAGTCTCCTTATCCAGCTACAGTTGGGGACTTCCACTCACCTCTGAATGCAGTTGTGACAGTCTACTTCTCAGTGTAAGGTTTTCCATCTTCAGTTTCTCGTTCTCATCACAAGTCTCCTGGAGTCTTTCTTCCAAGGTGGACATGTACTGAAAACAAGACAAACCTACATTTTACGTTTGATGCCTTTTTTCTTATGAAAAACAAGAGCTGTGTTTGTTAAAGACAAAATAGTTAAGTCCAAGGCCTGTAACTTCGTTAGAAATCAATTGATCAGAACGAAACTCAATCTTGTTCTGTCAGTCATGTAAGTAGACTGACACAGGTCAGAATATGCAAGCAGTTAGGAAAAAGTTCAAAAAACTGTTATTCTAAAGAAAATGTGTGGGTCAAGGCCTGTGACTTCACCAAAAATGAATGGACCGAAACAAAACTTGAGCTTGATATCTAAGTCATGTTGATAGACTCACACACCATGCGAGGCATAAAAATAGTGGTGCTAGGAATTTGTTACTTTACAGGGATATTATAAAGATTTTTTTTAAAATAATCTTAAGCCAAATATTTTGTATAATCACTTAGTAGGACTATGATAACATCCCACTCCCTCATATAGGAAGCAAGATACCAAGATTTTCTTTAGGAAAAAATAACTCCACATGCCGAGATCAAATATTGTCTACATAAAATTGTAATATTGATAATATTTACTTAAATACAACTAGCAGAAAAAAACTGTGAATTTTGTTTAACCTTTTCCCTCTCAGAAGCAAAGTGAAAATGGCTATGTGCAAACAACATTCAACAAGAACAGCCTGCAAGTAACTCGCAGTCTGTACAGATTTTATGCTGTTTGCTGCTCATCAGTATCTAAGGGTTGGAATTGAAGCCTTTAAAACTTGAATATAGTAAGGAAGGTTTTTAATTAAATTTAACTTTCTGAGGGAATACAAATGCGTAAAATATGTATCTAAGTGGTAAAGGGTTAATTAAAGACACAAACTTCACCAGACTACATACCTCCTTCTTTCGTTTTCGTGACAAGCTGGCTGATTCCCTGTTTTTAATCATTCGTTGTTGTCTCTTCATAGCTTTTGACTGCAAAAAAATAACAATAAGCAAATATACTACATCAACATAAAGGAGAAATCAGGCCTGTTTAGTATAATTGCAAGTTCCTGAAAATGTTAAGAAGAAATAAAATGGAAGCTCCTTACAAGTGAAATTATTTAACAGCCTCAACAATCTTAACATTAACTGTTTTCATCCACTAGCCCACATAATAATCCAATTATAGTAACAAGGGCTGTTTGTAAAACATGCATGCCCCCCATATGGGCTCTCCGTTGTAGTGAGAGCCTTTGTGTGAATATGTTTTTTGTCACTGTGACCTTGACCTTTGACCTAGTGACCTGAAAATCAATAGGGGTCATCTGCCAGTCATGATCAATGTACCTATGAAGTTTCATGATCCTAGCCATAAGCATTCTTGAGTTATCATCCGGACACCATTTTACTATTTCGGGTCACTGTGACCTTGACCTTTGACCTAGTGACCTGAAAATCAATAGGGGTCATCTGCGAGTCATGATCAGTCTACCTATCAAGTTTCATGATCCTAGGAATAAGCGTTCTTCAGTTATCATCCGGAAACCATTTTACTATTTCGGGTCATCGTGACCTTGACCTTTGACCTAGTGACCTGAAAATCAATAGGGGTCATCTGCGAGTCCTGATCAATCTACCTATCAAGTTTCATGATCCTAGGCCTAAGCGTTCTTGAGTTATCATCCGGAAACCATTTTACTATTTCGGGTCACTGTGACCTTGACCTTTGACCTAGTAACCTCAAAATCAATAGGGGTCATCTGCGAGTCATGATCAATCTACATATCAAGTTTCATGATCCTAGGCCTAAGCATTCTTGAGTTATCATTCGGAAACCATTTTACTATTTCGGGTCACTGTGACCTTGACCTTTGACCTAGTGACCTGAAAATCAATAGGGGTCATTTGCGAGTCATGATCAATCTACCTATCAAGTTTCATGATCCTAGGGCTAAGCGTTCTTGAGTTATCATCCGGAAACCATTTTACTATTTCGGGTCACTGTGACCTTGACCTTTGACCTAGTGACCTCAAAATCAATAGGGGTCATCTGCGAGTCATGATCAATGTACCTATGAAGTTTCATGATCCTAGGCCTAAGCGTTCTTGAGTTATCGTCTGACAACCACCTGGTGGACGGACAGACCGACCGACAGACCGACATGAGCAAAGCAATATACCCCCTCTTCTTCGAAGGGGGGCATTATAAGGTAAAATCTGGACAAGACCGACTGGCATTTAGTTAAATCAATTTTTACTAGCCCAAATCACACTTCACGTTGTACTAACAATGTAAACAAGAAACCGTCGGAGACGGGTGATGCTCTCCAAAGATTTTTTTTGTCACAATATTGCATTTTATTTTCAAACAAGGGACAAAATTGTCACAAAACCAGGTTTTCATTGTGAATAAAAAATGTGATAAAGGGAGAAAACTCA
The DNA here is from genome assembly GCF_020536995.1 of Dreissena polymorpha. NCBI lineage: Eukaryota > Metazoa > Mollusca > Bivalvia > Myida > Dreissenidae > Dreissena > Dreissena polymorpha. The sequence continues at coordinate 3,955,747 of NC_068361.1, read as the reverse complement.
AACTGAACTTTTGAAATGACCTAAAAAAATTAACCCCCTTTGTAAGTTTTTTTTTTTTTTAAATCTATTTTTAGTCGTGGCGACCTTGACATTGGAGATATTGACGTGATTCTTTCGTGGGACACAATGTCCCATGATGGTGAACAAATGTGCCAAATGATTTTAAAATCTCACAATGAATGACATAGTTATGGCCAGGACAAGCTCATTTATGGCCATTTTTGACCTTTGAACTCAAAGTGTGACCTTGACCTTGGAGATATCGACGTAATTATTTCGCGCGACACACCGTCCAATGATGGTGAACAAATGTGCCAAATGATTTTAAAATCTGACGATGAACGACATAGTTATGGCTCGGACAAGCTCATTTATGGCCATTTTTGACCTTTGAACTCAAAGTGTGACCTTGACCTTGGAGATATCGACGTAATTATTTCGCGCGACACACCGTTCAATGATGGTGAACAAATGTGCCAAATGATTTTAAAATCTGACAATCAACGACATAGTTATGGCCCGGACAAGCTTATTCCGCCAGCCAGCCAGCCAGCCCGCCAGCCAGCCAGCCAGCCCGCCCGCATTCGCCAATCTAATAACCAGTTTTTTCCTTCGGAAAACCTGGTTAAAAACCTGGTTAATAAAAGGAAACGTCTTGAGGGGCATAACTTTGGAAAAAATTAATACGATGGATGGTTTAGCAACTTAAAAATTTCAAAGGGCCATAAATCACTCAATAAATCATCTACCCAGAACCCACTAATAACATGCGCATCTCATCAAGGTAGTTAAGCTTCCCATAAAGCTTCATTGTATTCCAGTCAGTATTTGGGGAGAAATAGCCCGAGACAAGAATTGCACTATATGTACAGTTTATAGAAAATTTCAAAGGGCCATAACTCTGTGAAAAATCATCCGACCAGAACCGGCTGATAATATGCACATCTCCTGTTGGTAGTGAAGCTTCCCATAAAGTTTCATTGAATTCCCGTAACAAGTTGCTGAGAAAAAGCTCGGACAAGAATTGCACTATATGTACAGATAATGGAAAATTTCGAAGGGCCATAACTCTATGAAAAATCATCCAACCAGAACCACCTGATAATATGCACATCTCCTTTTGGTAGTGAAGCTTCCCATAAAGTTTAATTGAATTACAGGAATGTCATTAGTTGCTGAGAAATAGCCCGGACAAAAATTGTGCATGGATGGACGGACACACTGACAGACAGACGAAGCGGCGACTATTTGCTCCCCCCCAAAAATTTTGGGGGAGCATAAAAAAATGCGACTACAAACTTACATTGAAGTGGTGAGTGGATATGGTGTCCGCCTGGCTACCAGGAGGTCACAGGCTAAATCCCCATTGTGGGAGCCTTCATTAGATCTCCCCTAGTACTGGCTTTAACCAGGATATGGACTAGAGACCATTTCAATCAGCCGTAAGCTTTTGATGCAATCGAGCTGCTAAAAATAGGTTTAAAGTAACTAAACGTACGTCTTTATCCTCTAGCAGTGATATCGTACTTGTGCAGATTGGCACCACCTGCGGGACAGGAAGGCCAGGGGCAGTAACAACACGTGTGGCAGGAAGAGCAGTTGGCCCTGGGAGAATACTCTCCTGTTTGGGAGGCTGGAAACGCAGCACCCCCTGGTGTGTGAGACGATCAAATTCCTCTTGTGTTAGCACCAGCGACTTTGGAGAGCTGAGCTCTACTGAAAAGTGATTTTAGCATTATAAACAGAAACACAAACAAACCTTTTCTTGAAGGCCTTGTTTATTCCCCCCCCCTCTCATGTATAATATGCCTGGGTATTGGCATCCATTTTTAGCTAAGAGCGAGGCAATGACCAAGAGTAAACAGTGAAGTAAACCTTTGACAAGTGAGCCAAAAAAAGTTTTCAATAAAGATACATCATGGCAGTACACTGATACAATGAATGTAAGACCCCATGGTAATGCTAGACAATTCTTTAACTAGGCATTTATCTGACTATGTGATATAAATTTTAAACGTCACCTTAGCCATGTCTAAAGCATGTGTAATCATTACTAGTTTTGAAAATGTAAATTGTTGAAGTAATGATGATAATATTTCTGAAATTATATGAGGTATATATTTGTATCTTATTTTGAATCTTATAACTAAATTGGATACTTGCAATGTTCACCTGCAACAACTGGAAAAAGTTGTTCTGAATAAAATTGCCAGACTGTCAAAATCATTAAAATGTTTAATTAACGTACTCATTTATTTCTTTTTGTCCACAAAATAACAAATGAGCCTCATTTTGGGACAATGGACTTAATGAGTATGCTTTAAGTCAGTGTTAGCAACGACAGCCGGCGATTTCACCGGTAACATTCAATCTAAATGCCGGCTACTTTCCCCAAAATATCAATTGAAATGGTGCAAATACACCTGTTTTAATGCTAAGTCGCCGGCTACTTTGAAAATATAACAGGCTTCTGAAAGTTTTCTGGAGAACACTCTTAGAGTGTCTTCAAAAGATTACCCTGTGCAGTCTGCTCAGACTTTATCAAGGACAACACTTTCTGCTTGATGGAATTTTTCATTTATAGAAAGTATCTTCGAAACAAAATCCAGTTTAGGTGGAAAGTGTCATCTCTGATTACCCTGAGCAGCCTTAACGCAAAGGCATTTTGCCCAATTTGCCCTGAACGAAGCTCAAAGAAAGCATGCAATATCTGAAAACCTGGCCTACCTGATGTAGAGGTTCGAGCCCGTTTTGGACTCGAAGGATTGGACCTGGGTTCAATCTTGGGCTGTATCTTCACCTTCCCATTGAGGATTGTGTCGATCTGAGAAACCGATGTTGGCGATAGTGGTAGGCTGAAATATTGTTGAGAATTACTTTTGTTGCATTCGATAATTGAAGGCTGAAATACTCACGCTCGGCTGCGGGTGCAGTTTTGAATAAATGAAAGCTTGTCAGAATTTAAAAAAAATTTTTTTTTAGGTCAAAGTGACCTTGACCTTTGAGCTAGTGACTCAACAATGGGTGTGGCATGTAGAACTCATCAAGGTGCAGCTACATATGAAGTTTCAAAGTTGTAGGTTGAAGCACTTTGATTTTAGAGCCAATGTTCAAAACCTTAACAAAATGTTTAGGGTTTGCGGACCACACGACCACGGAAACGGACACGCTGGCTATGACAATACCTCGAGTTTTCTCCGAAAACAGCCGAGCTAACTAGAATTTGTTACATTTGTGAATAAGAATATTCCGCAATAAAAAGGAAGCATGATGTTATAGAATAACTAAGTTGTAAAATGTCCCAACTTGTAATTGTTTGCACATGCAGAGATTTGTATAATAAAGGAAAATTTCCTGTAAGTTTCAATATTGTACACTGAAAAGTGTAGCAGAACTCAGTGGAAACAAGTTTATATCTCAGGACAAATTGACAGACTACCATGTTGATTTGAGTCTACGTACCCTTTTACTGCCAATGGAGAAGGGGGGGGGGGGGTTTAAAAAAATTAAATAGACTAACATGTACATTGGAGAAGAAAGTAGTTTACAGGACCTGTGTTTGTGAAACACAATGAAGCTATTTGAGAGAAAATTGTTACGTTCAAGGCCCATAACTTTCCCAAAAATCAATGGATGGAACGAAACTCACACTTCATTTCTGTAAGTCAAGATGGTAGATTTTCTTATTAAAAAATCAGCTAAATATCTGAAAGCGTTGCGTAAAAAAAATCTGGAAAATATTTAATATAAAGAAAATTTCTTAGTAAAAGGCCCGTTACGTTTGCAAAAATCAATGGACTGGACCAAAACTCAAACTTCATCCTCAAGTCATGTTGATAGAGTCACATACCAAAATTCAGCTAATAATCTGATAAAGATGTGAAAATAAAATAAGGAAATTTGGAATGCCACACAGGCAGACAGTGTGACAGCTATATGCCACCCTACCCGGGAACATAGAAACTTAACATATTTATACATTTATACATACATACCTAATGTTAATGACATTTGGTGACTGTGAAGCTATAGGCACTGGTGAGATTTCTGATTTGACAATTGCTGTAGGCAGTATGGATGGATTTATGGCCCCTTTTGACAGTGTAAGGCTGTAAAAATTTTTATTGAATATATAACTTTAAATAGAAACACATTCACGTTAAACATCGGGCATTAAGTGGTTGATTATAATCTCGTAATATCCTATGTGCCAATCATGGACAAACAAGGTTTACCTTGGGATTTGGGGTGGCAAGAGAGGGGGATCAAATCACAGGTGGTTAGCGTTGTGGCTATGATATTAAATAGTGAAAACATCTTTTTGAATGATAAATAATAATATTATAACGAAAAATTAACTTTTCTAAAAAAAATAATTTCACTAATAAATATATATATAACAAGGTATGCAACTCAAAATCACCCCCAAAATGGGGTGCATCGCTTTGAACAGCCATATCTTCATCAATTGTGCAGCGATTTTCACGATCTCAGTCTTATTCAACGCATAAATAAATTTCCATTCAGGAAATGTATATGTCTTGCAATATTTTTACACATGCTGGGTCAACTTTTAAGAAATAACACGATACACAACTCGAATGACCCAGTTGACACTGATCAGGCAGTATTTAAGACTGAAATCTTCCCGGAGTAAAGGGCATTTTCCCTGCAAAGTTTACGAACCTCGATACCATAATTCAATAAAACGTATGAAAAAAAACATTATTACCGTGCTTGCCGTTACATTATGCATCAAAACTAACTGTCCAGCGCCGTTTGAAACCTTTGTTTACATACATTTCAACTAACTGACATTTTAAACACACGAGTGATTTCATTGGTCCAATGCCGAGGTGTGTCTTTACACCTGGAGATTTAATTCATAAATACTGCCTGATCAGTGTCAACTGGGTCATGCAAGTTGAGTATCGTGTTATTTCTTAAAAGTTGACCCAGCATGTGTAAAAATATTGCAAGACGTATATATTTCCAGAAAGGAAATTTATTTCTGCGTTGAATAAGATTGAGATCGTGAAAATCGCTGCACAATTGATGAAGATATGGCTGTTCAAAGCCATGCACCCTGTTTTGGGGTGATTTTGAGTTGCAAACCTTGTTATATATATATATTTGATAGTGAAATTATTTTTTTTAGAAAAGTTAATTTTTCCTTATAATATGATTATTTATCATTCAAAATGATGTTTTCACTAATTAATATCATAGCCACACGCTTACCACCTGTGGATCAAATTACAGTATTTTTATATTAATCTGTGTATTATTTGACTTTTTTTAATGATTTGACAAAAGATTCAAATTTTTAGAACATGTTATCCAAAGTACAGCATGAAAGTAATTAACGAACTCTGTAAATATAACAACAACAACAACAACAACAAACTGTTCCTTTCTGCTTAAACGAAAATGCAGTATGATGAATAGCAACAAACAAAACAAGAATAAAACTATATAATTTGATCTTAGCTTCCGAATGAAAAAGTCTTTCAGTCTCCTGAATAGAAATGATAACGTTAATTAAAACAAGAGCATAAATAAAGGTAAAGCAAATCTGAAATAACATTTACATCCGGGCATTAGCTTTCTCACAAATAAACGAGCTCCCTCAATACATATTTCTGATTTTCCTATTGATATAATTATGATGGTTGCAATATTTCATCCCTTCTTGTTTTATTTATTTGCACTTATTCTAAAAAACATGTTTTTATAGCCTTTTAGATTTTCATTCAGTCAACTGCTCCTTAACATTTACTTCAGCATAAATGTCCCTGTATCTTGCCAATAGATTTTCAACACCCAATGGCGCTCTGGTTTTTTTTTGTAAACAAATATATTTGTTATTCAATAAATGGCTGTAAACTTCTGAGTTAAAGTAATGTTTTTAAGAGTTTTTTGTTCACAACAAGTGGAACTTCAAAGCACTTATTCGACTGTACATGAGGATTTACAATTGGCCATACTGTGTGAAAAGGGGGTTTAATGCATGTGCATAAAGTGTCGTCCCAGATTAGCCTGTGCAGTCCACACAGGCTAATCAGGGATGACACTTTCCACCTAAACTTTATTTTTGCTAAGAAGGGACTATTTTTAAATGGAAAATACATGAAAAGCAGAAAGTGTCGTCCCTGAATAGCCTGTGCGGACTGAACAGGCTAATCTGGGACAACACTAAGCACATGCATTATATCCCCTTTTCACAGAGCAAGGTTCAAATGTATTTATGCACCAAATGAAAGTTAAGCCCCTCTCACCATTCCAATGATTTCCATCAAACACAAGATTTGAGTCATCATGTAATTTGTTCATACTGAACAGTATTGAAATACGCATGTATTGATAACTCATAATTATGCATATAAGCAACATAAAGAATGGAATGAATTTATTTTATAGTCTATAAATCAAGTCATAAGTGATATGCATACAAGAAATACAAAATGGGCCATTTTGTCCTGACATATAATAACTTACCAGTGGGTATGTAATGCTGATGACTGGCTCGAGAGTGCTGGGTCGGTATCAGTATCTGAGAAGTCAATGGTGTGGCTGACAGAGTTCGCAAGGGTCAAGGGGTCAGCAGGGGTCACAGTGACCGGATTCACAGTCAATGTCGTACTGGGGTCAAGCTCCCCAGAGAGGTCGGAGATTGTGTAAGTGTATGTAGTGAAGTCAGTGGGCTGAAACAGAAAACACTGGATTTTAATATATGAGCCACGCTCTGTGAAAAGGGGGTTTCATGCATATGTGTAAAGTGTCGGCCAGATTAGCCTATGCAGTCTGCACAGACTAATCAGGGAGGATACTTTCCACCTACTTCTTATTGAGTGGAAAAGGTACAGCTTCTTACTGAGTGAAAATGGTACGGCTTCTAAATGAGTGGAAATGGTATGGCTTCTTACTGAGTGAAAATGGTACGGCTTCTAAATGAGTGGAAATGGTATGGCTTCTTACTGAGTGGAAATGGTATGGCTTCTTATTGAGTGAAAATGGTATGACTTCTTACTGAGTGGAAATGGTATGGCTTCTTACTGAGTGACAATGGTAAGGCTTCTTACTGAGTGAAAATGGTATGGCTTCTTACTGAGTGGAAATGGTATGGCTTCTTATTAAAGTGAAATGGTATGGCTTCTTACTGAGTGGAAATGGTATGGCTTCTTACTGAGTGGAAATGGTATGGCTTCTTATTAAAGTGAAATGGTATGGCTTCTTACTGAGTGGAAATGGTATGGCTTCTTACTGAGTGGAAATGGTATGGCTTCTTACTGAGTGGAAATGGTAAGGCTTCTTACTGAGTGGAAATGGTATGGCTTCTTACTAAGTGGAAATGGTATGGCTTCTTACTGAGTTGAAATGATATGGCTTCTTACTGAGTTGAAATGATATGGCTTCTTACTGAGTGGAAAAGATATGGCTTCTTACTGAGTGGATATGATATGGCTTCTTACTGAGTGGAAATGATATGGCTTCTTACTGAGTGAAAATGGTAAGACTTCTTACTGAGTGGAAATGGTATGGCTTCTTACTGAGTTGAAATGGTATGGCTTCTTACTGAGTGGAAATGATATGGTTTCTTACTGAGTGGAAATGGTATGGCTTCTTACTGAGAGGAAATGGTAGGCGTCTTACTGAGTGGAAATGGTATGGCTTCTTACTAAGTGGAAATGGTATGGTTTCTTACTGTGTGGAAATAGTATGGCTTCTTACTGAGTGGAAATGGTATGGCTTCTTACTGAGTGGAAATGGTATGGCTTCTTACTAAGTGGAAATGATATGGCTTCTTACTGAGTGGAAATGGTATGACTTCTTACTGAGTGGAAATGGTATGGCTTTTAACTGAGTGGAAAAGGTCTCACTTTTTACTGAGTGGAAATGGTATGGCTTCATATGGAGTGTTTGAGAAGTGGTTTTCCGTTTGAGGTTTAAAAGATACATAAACTGCCATTTGCTATTAAAATATACATCAACTGCCATTGACCATTAAGATACATGATTGAACTGCCATGTGCCATTAAAAGATACATGAACTGCCATGTGCCATTAAAAGATACATGAACTGACATTTGCCATTAAAGTATATTCTGTTACTGAATTATTTTAAATCACTTCATTTTTATAATGTACATAGTTATTTAAAGGCATTAACCCTTGGCAAGTAAAATAGATATCAATCTTATACAGGAACCATTTAAATATATTTAACCTCCTATATCAATTTCAAGATAGCAAAGTGTGCTGTACTAAAAATGTCTGGCCATTTTTATGTGTTCACTACAAAGTCTCTTGGACCCATGAGAAATGTGTATCTGTGATGATAACACTTATCTATGTAAGCAGCTCATGCATTATGCAAGAGCTTTTAACTTTGGTTTGCAAAAGTCTCACAGTTATTATGTTTATCACATATTCAGAATTTGATCAACTGTGCAGTAAGACCAGATAGGCAGTGTCTTGCCGATGAATTCAGAACAGATGTGCTTTTGTTGTGTGTAACGATTTCATTTAAGCTTTTAAGAGTAAAATTCAAAGAAGGATGACCTTGACCTTTCACCACTCAAAATGTGCAGCTCCATGAGATACACAAGCCTGCCAAATATGAAGTTGTTATCTTCAATATTGCAAAAGTTATGGCAAATGTTAAAGTTTGACGCAAACCAACAAACCAACAGAAACCCATTCTAGATTGTGAAACAGTAACCATTAAAGTCTTCTCAACTAACCTGTATAAATGGTACAAGAGTGTCTTGAGAAGACCAGGTTTAATGCATGTGCGTAAATTATTGTCACAGATTAGCCTGAGCGGTCAATGTCCTTGCATAAAAGAGCCATTAAGGTAGGTGGATATGCTGTTTGTGTTGCTTCACAAGCTTTCCCACAAGCAACTTTCAACACAAGACACCATGAACTGGTTCAACCGGAAGGACTGGAAGGACTCTCAGTAATCCTTAGGTCTTGTAAGCAATGAAGATAATTTAGCGAGGTATACAGCGTATGTAAATGAATGGCTTTCTATTTGGCTTGATCCATTCTGTTTGCATGAAATCTTGTTTAAAAGTGTACTGTGTACCTCAGTGACTGAGGAGTTAGCCTTAACATCGATGCAGTATCTCTGGACGAGCTGAATGTCGACGGCGATGGGCTTGATGTAGTAAAAAGGAATTTTGAAGGCCTTTGCAAACAGTTTGGATCCAGATGAGACGCCACAGAACGTGGCGTCTCATCAGGATCCAAACTGTTTGCTATTCTGATAGTATTCTTGTAAGCAATGAAGATAATTTAGCTAAGTATACAGCGTATGTAAATGAATGGCTTTCTATTTGGCTTGATCCATTCTGTTTGCATGAAATCTTGTTTAAAAGTGTACTGTGTACCTCAGTGACTGAGGAGTTAGCCTTAACATCGATGCAGTATCTCTGGACGAGCTGAATGTCGACGGCGATGGGCTTGATGTAGTAAAAAGGAATTTTGAAGGCCTTTGCAAACAAATTGGATCCAGATGAGACGCCACAGAACGTGGCGTCTCATCAGGATCCAAACTGTTTGCTATTCTGATAGTATTCTTGTAAGCAATGAAGATAATTTAGCTAAGTATACAGCGTATGTAAATGAATGGCTTTCTATTTGGCTTGATCCATTCTGTTTGCATGAAATCTTGTTTAAAAGTGTTTTACCCTGTGTACCTCAGTGACTGAGGCGTTAGCCTTAACGTTGATGCAGTATCTCTGGACGAGCTGCATGTCGAAGGCGATGGGCTTGATGTAGTAAAAAGGAATTTTGAAGGCCTTTGCAAACAGTTTGGATCCAGATGAGACGCCACAGAACGTGGCGTCTCATCAGGATCCAAACTGTTTGCTATTCTGATGGTATTCTTGTAAGCAATGAAGATAATTTAGCGAAGTATACAGCGTATGTAAATGAATGGCTTTCCATTTGGCTTGATCCATTCTGTTTGCATGAAATCTTGTTTAAAAGTGTTTTACCCTGTGTACCTCAGTGACTGAGGCGTTAGCCTTAACGTCGATGCAGTATCTCTGGACTAGCTGCATGTCGAAGGCGATGGGCTCGATGTAGTAACGGCGATTGTCCCACTCACACTTGATCAGGCCGGCGGACGAGAGAAATTAATGGGCTTTCGTCAACTTTTGAATTTGAAAAAAAAGACGTTGGAAAATGGCGCCCTTGCCCTTGGAAAATCCTCATTTCCTGGGCTCAGATTTTTGAAATTTTCACATTTTTGTGTAACCGTACCAAGTATTCGTTGCAGAAGTATGCCCCGAAATGTTAATTTTACAAGTTGGTGTGCGTTATACATTGATACAAAGCTATTCTGACTGCTAACTTGCGAGAAATTCATTGTGTCTTTCCTCAATCGGCCATATTTGGCGCGCGCGCGCTTGTCGTTGTTGTTGTACTACTATGTTGAAAGGGCTGTTGTCGACATAGCGAATAGCGCGTATGTGGGGCATTTGATGGCACTGATTTTTGAGAAGAGCAAAGATATAAGCCACGTGATTTAGTACGTTGTTATTTCTGTATTTATTCTATGTATGTGATATGTTGCTTTGTTAATTTGCGTGCGTATGTGAGCAAAGTCATGTAATTGCGGATTGCGCCAGTAAAGTGAAACTGAAAGCATCCTCGTGAAAGCAAAAGGAAAGTAGACGTGAATGTGGAAAGTAGTTCGAAGCTGATTTCGTATTGTGTTTTGAGTGATTTGTTATTGAGCGGTGATGATTAGCGCAAGAGATAAATGAATGTATGTCGTGTGCACTGTAATGTAGCGTCGCTGCACTTGCGAAGAGACATAGGGTTGCTGTGTATGCGGACTATGTTGTGGGCATGCGCTACTGTGTGGTCAATTATGGTAATTTTCACATTTTGCGGGCCGGAAATAGTTATGGTAATTTTCACATTAATAGTCGCTGCATCACGATTGGCTGATTTATGGTAAAAACACACTAAGATATTTGCTCCACGTGGTGATTGTCGAAAGTAGTGCCTATTTGTAAAGAGTTCTCTTTCTCTTCTGGATGAAAAGCCATTTCGCGATCGCGCCCATTCCTTTAGTGGTTATCAACTGTTTCCTAAGTGTGTCTGCAACATGTATTCCATTGGCAGCGACGTTGACAGACGAGAGTTTGTGGTGCATTTATTGGAGTGAAGGGATTTTGTCGAAATCTCACTGCCGAATCCCCGAGTTCGCTCGCTTGCATATTTTCTTAGAAGCTGCGTGATATACGTTTTTGATTGCATCTTTCGGAATAAGATCGATTGATCGTTAAAACTGATACTAGCCTTGCACACTCTGATGAAACGAAAAGGCAGGACCATAAACGTCGGCCGTTCATCAGATGCAGTGGCATCTAAGTAATAACTGCGTATAATATACTCTTGACCAGTCAGGCAACCCCAAATCGTATACTGACCGAAGCCGCATACAGTTTGAGGCTGCCTGGCTGGTCACTTTTGGGTTTTCTCATTTACCCCTCTGGGTTATGTACTGAACATTTTGTCCTGGATATCAATCCGTGTATAATCAACGATTTTAATAGCAATCAATGTCGGTTGCTCTTTTAAAGTGATATTATGGGCATCTAACAGTGTATTGGTGTCTATCGCAACCGTTGTTTATTTTTGGTGTTTTCACTTCATACACATGTAGATTTGTTAATGCAGTATCAACATACTAAAACAACATCCCGGAAAAAGAAAAATAATGCATTTGAATATCATCCGTACTTTGTGAATCTCAATTAAGTTTTAGTGCAGATTCGTTCATACGACACAAAGATACTCTTTTGTTTTACGGTATACACGCTTCTCACCAAGGCGATCCGGCTTCAATTGCAGGCTCAGTTGTTGGCATGATGCGAGTGATTTAGTTTCTTAACTACATTGTAAACGTTTGTTCTATAATGCAGAACTGTTGGATAGAATTAAGAACATGATATTGAAGCGATAGATGCGGAATGTTATGTCCGTAACATTTAAAACATAAATAAATAATTTATTTATAAAACAAAAAATAACGTTGAAATAAAATAAACAGATGTTCAATTCTATATTCCTATGACCACGCTGATCACGAATTCGTTGGAATTTTTAAGATATCTACAGCCGTTCAAAAGTCATCAATTTTTGAAAAAAAAATAAAAAAAATACATATGTATCATATAATACAAAAAAAAAATTTTTTGTTGTTTTTTAATAAAACATAAACAGTTTATAGTGTTGTTTAAAAGTTTGAAAAAAAAAATAAAAAAAAAGAAAAAGAAAAAAAGTTATAATCAAAACATATTTTGCATTAAGCACCCTTTTCATAGACCGTCCCATTTACGCGCACAATTGAAATACGCTCGCTCGCTCTCTCGTTCGCTCCGTCGAAATCAAACAATAAGATAGTGAAATCTATAGGAATTTGACTCGCTGAATCCGAATCCGTTGTTAATTTTCCGATATCTTGATCCGAAAAAGAATTATTGAGTTTAAATGGTAAAATTCGATAAGAATGCAGCACACTTTTAACAGAAGCTCAAAATCCAGTATACCTTAAAATCCAGTGAAATAAAACAATCAGATAGTCCAATCGATGTGATTTTGTCTACCTGAACCCGATTCCGGGGCTACTTTTCCGATATATTGAACCGTTAAAGAATGATTGATGTTAAATGGTGCCGTTCGATAAGAATGCAGCAACCTTTTAAAGTAACATTACTACTCAAAATCAACGAAAATTTCGTACACTATTTCGTAAAATAAACTTAATCAATTAAAAATCAGTGTTCCTTGTGGCAATTGCCGAAATTTCAGCGCCAGGTATGCTAAAATAGATGTCTGTAGATACCAACATGCTCGTTTTTATTATTGTTTTGCATATTTAATTCCATTTTAATTTCCCGCAACGATATCTATTCATACGACACATGAACACTTACATGGTGTTCGTGTGTCGTATGAATAGATATATTCGCGGGAATAATGCCTTAATAGAAAAGAATACATTTTAAATAGATGCATACTAATCACTCATTTAGTCACTCAGTCAGTCACTCACTCAATCACTCACTCCCTCACTTACAGTCAGTCACTCACTCAGTCAGTCACTCAATCACACAGTCACTCACTCAGTCAAATCAGTAATTTAGTTTCTCGGATCAAGATTTTGGTATTAATTATCGGATACAGTTAGCCCTTAAATAATAGTGTAAGTTCGTTCGCACTTTTGTGTTTGAAAAGTCTTTTCGCTTAGCTCAAGGCAATATCGATAACAACAAGTGAGTGTCTGTAATATTAATACACTGATGTGTGTATTAATTTTCATATTTTCAGTATAACCATGTCGAGTGTCGAAATAACTATTAGACATTGTCAGTCGCTTTAAAATGTTGTCAGTCATTATTCGGCGCTGTCAGTCTTTTTAACACGTTGTCAACCAGTATTAGGCGTTGTCAGTCGCTATAACACGTTTTCAGTCAGTATTAGGCGCTGTCAGTCGCTATAGTACGTGGTCAGTCGTTATGAGGCGTTGTCATTTATTATGAGGCATGATCAGTCATTATGCGGCGTTTTCAGTCATAATAAGGCGTGATCAGTTGCTTGCTATGAGAGATAATCAGTCGTTTTTGGTCCGTATAGAGTATAAGATTCTATAATCCAGACTATCAAAGGCAAACCAGATCGATGGATTCAATCGTTCTAGATCCGGGCCTGTGTCAAGGACACGTGGTAATCCGCTTGCGGTCAGCCGATGAGACAAACACGCACCGTGGACTTTATAGCAATGTTCCTATTTTATTGTGAAAATTGAATCCATCGATCTGATTTGCCAATATAATTATGCCATACCATTTCCACTCAGATACTACACTTTGATCTTAGCCAAAAGGCCGAGAAGCGATACCGTCGTTATTCCTGGGAATACATCATCCAATATGAAGGTGGTTGCTGTGATAGAAAATGATATCCTTGACACAGGCCCGGATCTAGAACGATTGAATCCATCGATCTGGCTTGCCTTTGATAGTGCGGATTATAGAATCTTATACTCTCGGGACCTACGGTCCCTCGAAAATGGCCACCTGGTGACACAGAATGTTCGCTTCGCGAACTACCGTCTTCGGCCTCGGGACAACATCAGAAGCGTCATCGGTAGAAGCATATTTAAGCGTAAATCGCTCCTTGCCTGCGTATACAGCACAAACCAAATAAAAACCACACAATAAAACTATTTGTTAAATTAGTATTGTCAATAATGATCAAAGCCATTGGATTAACTTTAAAACCGTATAACATATTTATAAATATTATACTATTTACACTATGTATAGAATATAGTACATGTAATATAAATAATAGCCATAACTAGATATATTGTGCATAATAGCCATCGGTATTGATAGCTGTGTACGTGTATTACACATGAACACACTCCGGGTCCTTACATAACGCAGCCTTGGGCGCGGAAGGACCTAATACACTTCAAAATGCAAATACATGGTGTCATTAGCGGGTGCGCAGGCTAGGCTGGAGCTACGCTGGTGGCATATGGCATAAGATCCGGTTTTTGCACATCGCGGGTCATTTAGTTTCTAAGTGTCGCCCCATATTAGCATGTGTAGTCCGTTTATGGATTGAGCGTTTTGTGCACAGGTCAATCAGGGACGACACTTTCCGCTTATGGTATGTTTCGTTACAAAAACGTCTCTTTTCAGCGACAATTCTGTTCTGGCGGAAAGCGTCGTCCCTGACTCGGCTATGCGGACTGCACATGCTAACCTGGGACGACAATTTACGCACATTGATTATGCCCCGTTTTTTGCAGAGCTTAAAGCCCAAGGTAGCATCTGAGTCAGCCCGACCGGCAGCCGATTGAATACATTTTTCAACAATTCATTTTGTTGGGTTTTCTATGAGTTGGATCGTGTAAGACATTTCACATGGTTATATGTAGTTTTTTTTATATAATCATAATGCAAGCATAGTACTACACATAAAAACAAGGGCTGTTTGTAAAACATGCATGCCCCCCATATGGGCTCTCCGTTGTAGTGGCAGCCATTGTGTAATATGTTTTTGTCACTGTGACCTTGACCTTTGACCTAGTGACCTGAAAATCAATAGGGGGTCATCTGCGAGTCATGGTCAATGTACCTATGAAGTTTCATGATCCTAGCCATAAGTGTTCTTGAGTTATCATCTGGAAACCATTTTACTATTTCGGGTCACCGTGACCTAGACCTTTGACCTAGTGACCTGAAAATCAATAGGGGTCATCTGCGAGTCATGATCAATCTACCTATCAAGTTTCATGATCCTAGGCCTAAGCGTTCTTGAGTTATCATCCGGAAACCATTTTACAATTTCGGGTCACCGTGACCTTGACCTAGTGACCTCAAAATCAATAGGGGTCATCTGCGAGTCGTGATCATTGTACATATCAAGTTTCATGATCCTAGGCCCAAGCGTTCTTGAGTTATCATCCGGAAACCACCTGGTGGACGGACCGACCGACAGACAGACAAAGCAATATACCCCCTCTTCTTCGAAGGGGGGCATAATAAGATTATTGCATAATCTTTCCATTATGTATGCAATTGAAATGAACCACAAATCAATCAAACAAATGAAAACGTTTTACTTTTATTGATATACATATTATATACATATATCATTCATGTTGTGCAAGATCGAATATAATTAACATGAAAATAAGTCAAATGTATTCAAATTAATTCAACAAAATGATATACATTATATTAGATGTTGACTCTAAATAATTAACTATATATTAAAACTGCCAAAGTTTTTCGATATCTTGTGACTAGAAATATATATGCACAACAACTCAACCCACATCCATAAAGCATATCAGACACGATATACAGAGTTAAAAAATGCACACAACGACCATATACAAACACTCTACAACTACACTTGATATAGCTGATTTATAAGGTGTCACAACAGTCTTACCACAGAAGTAGTGAGACCACAAGGAACTTAACTGTTCTGAGTAGAAAGTGTTCACATTTTTTCACATTAGACTTAAAAGAAAAACTGAGCCAACACTTGTCAGTCATGTTCATGAACAATCCATAATCATTTTCAAACTACATGTATTGGTAAATACCAAGCAAGTTTTATGGTTAGAGGGTAAACAAAAAGTGACACCTAAAGAGTGCAGTTTCACTATAGCCAAATAAGGACAAATGCCCTACCATGTGGCAGTCATGTTTTTCAATGGACAGGAACCATATCTAACTTGTTTCAGAAATCAATGAGCACAAATATCACAGCAAGTTTCATGAAGATTGCCCGAACAAATGTGAATTCTAGAATGCTCAAGAGCCTTTTCTTTTATTTACCTAGTGATTTAAGTTTTAACCACAAAATTACTCAATTTCGGACTTAGTCAGAGATATAATTGGGACAAATGCTCTTACAAAGTTTCATGACAACAGGGCAATAAATGTTAACTGACCTCTAGAGTGTTCAAAAAAGGTTTTTTAATAATTTGACCTAGTTACATATTATTTTGCTATGAAGAAACCAAGTTTAGAATTTTGTCAGTATGAACAATGTATTGACAAAGTTTTGTGGAGATTGAGCAATAAATGTGGCTTCATAATTGTTCACAAGCTTTTTCTTTAATTTGAGCCAGAGGCCCTAGCTATATTTTAACCTCATGTGACACAGTTTCAATATTGGCCGAAATATCTTTTGGACAAATGTTCTAACCAAGTTTCATAAAGATGTGCAATAATGGACAATAAATGCAGCCTCTTCAAGTCTTCACCACAAAGCATTTGTTGACGATGCATACCAGACAAAAGGCAATCACAAAAGATCACCATGAGCATGTTGTACTCAGGGGAGGTATTAATAAAGCATTTACATTTAACTCGGTACAAATCTCGTAGATCGCAACAACAAAAACATTTAATATGTATAGGTTATTTTGACAATAAGCAGTTAAATATAAAAACCCATTGCACATCATTGTATCCACAAATCATGGTCCAGACTTTAATCACAAGTCAAGTAATAATAGCAGCTGATAAATATTATGCAACAAAATTAAAGCCAAGAAGAGATAAATCTGCAAACTGAGTATGAATTCATCAGAAAAAATATTTCCTTTATGGGTAATCATCAACTGAAATGGATTTAAATGTTTTTTACAGTAATTGTAGCACTATTCATTAGTTATTAGGTTTATGTTAGTATCAATAACCTAGCATTAGAGTAAGAATCAAAGTTTACAAGCTTGAATGGCACAATGTTGAGTGTGAGATTTGCACTTAAAGGAACTTTTGAATACCAACGAGCAATTTATGTTTCAACTGTCTATCTTAACTTCAACACTATTTAAAAATAGATTTTTTATGCTGTATAAAATAAGATTTTTTTTTAAACCTAAAAACATGTGAACAAGTCCATTAAAAATGGAAATTAAAAGCAAGTATACTTTATTTAAGTACCTGTCAACGTAATAATATGGCAAAAACAGGCACCTTAAAAATACCCAGCACTGGATTTCAAAATTGTGTAGATCTCGATGAGACGAACTGACAAGCCTCATGTTTACAACATTTCAAACATCGTCAGTTACAAATCATTATAGTAGCAACAATACAGCACAAAGCATATATCGCCCCCTTGGTGAAAAAAGATACCACAAGCCATTGAAATTAGAAGGCACATGGTACCTTTATGCACCGATGAGGCGATTTCATAAAACCCTCAGAAATGTCAAGCATAAAATGGTTAAATAGTAAGAGTAAAGGCCACAGGAATATTAGACTTATGCCATTACATAACTGCATATTGTATTCCACACATAAATATAAATAAAGAAATCGAAATGCAATATTCACACAAAAAACATACAGGTTAAATGGAATGATTAGATGCAAACACCCAAAACCATGTTTATATAATATATAATAAAAATTAACACAACAACAATCATTTTCATAGCAGAAACAGTCTAAAATTATACTTGTGCTAAAGATGGCATATAAGTTTTGTTGATGTGTTTTTCTTTAGATGTAGCAACATATTGAAATACAATTTGTTGTAAATACACGTTTCAGCTGGAAACATGTTCCATTTATCAAAACATTCGCCTGACAAATATTTTTCTTGCAAAATTGTACATTTGACAAAAGTTTCATTACACTCTCACAATAAATATTATACTTATATAAAAATAAAAAATCTAAGCTAAATCATCTACAACTAAACAAAATAAACCCTAAAACATGTACCATAAGTGTCCCACATTTATTACATAATACACAAACATATGAATACCTCAATGGTCCAAGTATTCTGGAATTCAAATATTTAAATCTTTGAAGAAATCATTATTTGAAGTATCAGCGTTTGTCCACATATCTTACATTCATAGACACAATAAACATTAAAATCACCAAACTTGATGAAGTTAATTTCTAAATCTGTATGTTCTATGTGAAGTCTTAATGATCAATTTTGACAAGCAGCCATGAATAAATGTACCGAAAAATACAAATGTATATAATGCTGTAAGTATTGTGATAAAAGAAAAGACATGAGACACAACCACTTATGAACAATTATAATGACAGACGATTAGTCATGAACAATATCTGTAAAACAGCTGCCTTCAAATAAACTTTTGTATCTCACTCCATTCAATACATTAACTTGGTCAGTGATAGAACAGTGATTTCTGTAAGTGTTTTTGTGTAATAAAGCTGCAAGTTTACATAATTTTATTGACCTGTAGCTGGTAATGGTAAATTGTCATACAGTGTTAAAAGTTTGAAGAGAAAGTCTATTTAAGAATGATAATTCACATCTCCATTCATTTTAAAATTACTAAGAAGAAATCTTCATTGAGCACTATGTTTCTAATATCTTTTCTACTACTATAACACAACAAAAATCACATCATTTTGCTCGTGCAACACAATAACCATTACTTTCAATCTAAAAACTGAGTTCTATTAACTATTCTTTAAAACAACATACCTATTTCAATTACAAACAATCACTTCCTAAAAGCATCAAAAGGTTTGTGCCATTCTCAGAAATTTAAAAATAGTTTCTATGCCTCTAAATCACAGTCAATAAATTAGCGATACTTTTTTAAACATGTCTACTATGTCAGCAATCTGACTAAATCAACTATGTCTACAATCATAAAACCTATTTCAGACCGCTATCCATATTCCATTGTTGTTGTTTTCAAACAACAGAGACTCATCAAAGCATGGTTGCTACATAAATCAGCTGCACATATCAGTTCAACACACAATTGACATTCCATAAAACAATCTACAAATCTGTTAGTATGTTAAACCATTAAAAGCATTATCATTTCAACACTCATTTTATCTGTTTAAAATCATACATTTTAAGTGTCTTTTAAGTCTCCACATTATGATGTCCACCACCAAAAAATCTGTCAATTTTAAAAGCCTTTTCAGGCTGTTAAAACAGCATACTTTTCCATGACAATCAGTTAGACCCAAGTTCTGTCCCAGCTCTCAGGCTTTTGGTTGGTTGTTGAAGTTGGTTTGGGTGTGGTTGTGCTTGCCGCGTGCGTATCGGGGGATTGAAGACTTGCTCACGTGGATCAGGTTGGTGTTCATCACTTCACAGTCGATCTGCATCATTCCCACCTCATCATCTCGCGGCATCATGGACTCTGAAAGGAAAAGTGAGGTGCGTTATGGGAAAACAGGGTTTAATGCATGTGCATAAAGTGTCATCCCAGATTAGCCTGTGCAGCTGTACAGGCTAATCAGGGACAATGCTTTCTGCTTTTATGGTATTTTTTAAAATGGAAGTCTGTTCTTTGCAAAGATCCTGTTAAGGCGGTAAGTTTTACCCATGATAAGCCTGTGCAGACTGCACAGGCTAATTTGGGACAACACTTGATGCACATGCATTAAAACTTGTTTGCACACAGCTAGGTTCAAATGAAATGCAGCTTTATAAGCTTTCTAAGGGCACTATCACATAGCCAACAGTTGTTTTTTTCACAATCTTAAATTCTAAATTAACACGTTGAACGACAAATACAAATATGTAATCTTTTTATCAGTTTCATAAATTGTATTATGATTGAATAAATAATTAAATGACACGTGTTTGTATGTTAAATGTAGATAAATAACATAATCCTCACATATTATTTCATTCTGGTTTATATCGTAGTTCACTTTTAAATAGTGATGGGAATAGCATCCATATTCACACTTAAATCATAGGAAAAATCTTGTGTTGGTTTCGGGTTTCTATGACTAAAGGGAAAATTACTGTGAATACAAAGTCAGTAAAGGCGACTTGAGAAGAAATCCCTACTGGAGGAAAAGCTTTCCACAGATTTTTACACCTCTGAATAAATGTGCATTATACAGATTAACGTAGAAATAAACGCTAATGAACAAGTGCGAGAATTACTCTTTATTTAGTTTTTGTATCTTAACCAGTGTTTGGGTACCAATTATTTGAAGGATGACCTTGACCTTTCACCACTCAAAATGTGCAGACCCATGAGATACACATGCATGCCAAATATCAAGTTGCTATCTTCAATATTGCAAAATTTGACCTTTGACCTTGAAGGATGACCTTGACCTTTGACCTTTCCTTTCACCACTCAAAATGTGCAGCTCCACGAGATACACATGCACGCAAAATAGCAACTTGCTATCTTCAATATTGCAAAAGTTATGGGATAATGGCCAATGTTAAAGTTTGAAGCAAACCAACCAACAAACAGACAGGACAAAAAACAATATGTCCCCCAGTATTGACTGGGGGACATTCAAAGTTTTTAATTTAATTTGACTTTCTATGGGACTGCAAATGAGTCACAGTGCTTATCTGAGTGGTAGAGGGTTATGGAATTAGGCACAGTAACTATATTTCCTACCATTGAGTGCGACAGCCGGCATGACCAGTGACATGCGTGGTCTGGATGTCTTGTTGTGGTAGACAGCAGGTACCAGGTAGTAATCCTGAAAAACAACATTAGCCTTCAATGGAAAACACCAGCACTCACTGCAGTGCACATGACATCACAGATAATGCTTTCTAAACCTCTGACTCAGACTGTTTCTGGATTTACATAATGACTCATTGAAATGGCGTTAAATAATTTACATAACCAGAAGGACACAATTACGCATGATTTCTATTAATTTTATAATTATTTTTCAGTTTTTATACATTTACACATGAACCACTGATACACATAAAAAACTTTTTAAAGATAAGCTCTTCCTGAGATTTTTTAATAATCCCAAAACTATTAACATGAATTTAATGACTAAATCAATACTAGTATGACATTAATATGACAAGGTGGCTGTGCTTAGCAATAGCTAGTAAGAAGCATAATGTCACTTATGCGGCTGTGAGAACTGAACTCATGGGCTACTTTTTTCATATTATAAGATTTCAGTTTTAAGGAGAATCTTATACAAAAGTGTGGTTTACACCTGAGTAATTACTGTAATTTGTATGCTAAATTAATGATAACAATAATAGTTAATAACATCAAGAGAATCTTATACATAAGTGTGGTTCATACCTGAGTAATTACTGTAATTTGTATGCTAAATTAATGATAACATCTGATATGAACACCATGCAATACCTCGTCAAAGCTGAGTACGTAGAAGGTGTCATTTCTCCGATGTAGAGCCTTCAGAAAGTCCTTGCCCGTGTCAGAGCCCTCGTAGAGCTGAATCTGGTACCTGGCATCACCAGCACTGAAACAACATGAGAACCAGTGAGTAACATGGGCAAGCATAGTCACCAACACTGTAACAGGTGACAGCAGTCACAGGATGAATACAGTTTGTTCTAGGTCTATGAAAGCCACACACTGAGAAATCTGGCCTATCTGGGCTTAATTGCGTGTCCATCAAGAAATTGAAGATTCGTCCCAGATTAGCCTGTACAGTCCGCAATGGCTTGAACATCACTTACCTACATGGCATGCGCATGATTATCACTTTAACGATCAGAAAGTAAATTAGACTCATGAATTATCACACAAAAATGGCTCCAGTTGACCTTAACTATGTGTCTTACCCAGGGTTCATGTCCCTCTGCTCATGGCCTATATAGGCAAGGTCGTTTGTCTTAACGGCTTAAATCATTGCGCCCAACATCCATTAACATGTAGGAGTTAAATCCTATAACTAATATATTAATATATAAACCAACGAAAATACACCCTCTATAAAGTTACACAAATTCTCATTGGTCACTACTTTAAGTTGAAAATAATTTTGGGACTTAAAAGTATTCATATAATAATTTTGGGACTTAAAAGTATTCATAGATAGAATGACCTTTAACCTAGTGACCCAAAAATAGGTGCGGCGTGTAGAACTCATCAAGGTGCAGCTACATATGAAGTTTCGATGTTGTAGGTGGAAGCACTTTGATTTTAGAGCCAATGTTAAGGTTTTAGCACGACGTGGACAGCGGACGAGCTGGCTATGACAATACCTCAGGCTTTCTCTGAAAACAGCCGAGCTAAAAAACCAACCCAAAAACTTTTAGGCGTGTTTTGATTTTAAGGATTGTTGCTTTATTGGACATATTGAAGAGTGTACCTGTACTTGGAGTCCAGCCCTGGCCCCATCTCCCCCCGCATGGCTCGTCTCAGAGAGGAGATAGGTCTCAGCTGCTTCACTTCTTTCTCTGCCTCCTTCTTCCCTGTCTTCTTCTTCTTCTTCTCCTCATGTCGATACATCCAACCCGCCAACTGCTCTGCCAACCTGACCAAGAGGTTTCTTAATTCTTATTTGAGCCACATTTTAGGCAGACCGTTTTTTGCACATGCGTAAAGTGTTGTACCAGATAAAGGCTTATCAGGGATGACACTTTCTGCTTGCATGGAATTTGTCCTTTCAAGGAAATCTCTTCTAAATGAAAATCCAGTCTAGGTGAAGTGTTGTCCCTGATTATCCTGTGCAGACTGCAAAGGCTAATCTGGGATGACACTTTCTGCTTGCATGGAATTTGTCCTTTCAAGGAAATCTCTTCTAAATGAAAATCCAGTCTAGGTGAAGTGTTGTCCCTGATTATCCTGTGCAGACTGCAAAGGCTAATCTGGGATGACACTTTCTGCTTGCATGGAATTTGTCCTTTCAAGGAAATCTCTTCTAAATGAAAATCCAGTCTAGGTGAAGTGTTGTCCCTGATTATCCTGTGCAGACTGCAAAGGCTAATCTGGGATGACACTTTACGCACATCTAATTAACCGAGTTTTCCCAGAACAAGGCCCATATAGTTATATCAGTATTTTACATCTGCCCTACTTGTATCAGATGTAGCAACAAGTTATGTTGTAGGATGGGAATGAACAAGCAATTAAATAATTGCCATCTAGTGTATTACCATCTGAGCAGCATAGATGGACCCAAAAGGATTTAAAAAAAACGTTTAAGTGGAAAATTTGGTGTATTATCATCAACCAATGAGATATTTACTTTTTTAGTGGAAAAATCTTCTTTTTTTAAAAAAACTTTGTTCAGCACAAAGATTTCACCATGAAAAAACATTGACATCTCAAACATCCCTAGCTTGAAATTTTCTTGAGCCAAATTTATGGCATCATGTATAATCCATCTCAATTTTGCTATATATTTCTTACAACAAATTCATATCCATCTCAATTTTGCTATATATTTCTTACAACAAATTCATATAGCCGAACAGAATTTTCAAAAGCCAAATAAATTCATTGGTAGTTAGTGAAGATAACAAGAAAATCTCACCTCATTGACTCCGTCTTATTGTAATATGTAGGACACATTGGGGGCACGTCAGAAGCATTGAACATCTTGTCACCAGCGTGCACCCCAGTACTCCCATACTTCATGAAGAAATCGTGAATCCGGTTTGCTGTGTCAGTAACCGTGTCCGGATATCCGAGATCAGAGCCCGAGCTTTCCGGTGTGGCGGCCATTAGGTGGCGACCTCTGTGCACTTGAGATACTGTTAGAGAGTCTGTCCCAACATCTGGCCTGCTTGTTAACATTATAGAGCTGAAGTGTAAATACAATCATAGATGCCATATTTATTTATTTATTTATTGCAACAATAATGTTCCATTTTAAGCTGTTATACTTATTTTTATCACAGATTGGCAATTAACACATTTTATCACTGATAATTGTACAGCTATTATTTGTATCACTGATAATTGTGCAACATATACATTTTTTATTGTCAACAAACAACAAATTTTTGATCAAACACATTTAAAAAAGAGTAACTGTG
Organism: Dreissena polymorpha; assembly: GCF_020536995.1. NCBI lineage: Eukaryota > Metazoa > Mollusca > Bivalvia > Myida > Dreissenidae > Dreissena > Dreissena polymorpha. The sequence goes on along the minus strand of NC_068361.1, from coordinate 3,931,426 downwards.
GTTAACATCTTTTTTGTTTAATTTCTATGCATTATCTGTAGAAAACAATGCTGAAGAATGTTAAGAATACAAAACGATGAAGCACTTTCTGATATTTCAATCTCTAAAAAAGGCCGAGAATAAAATTTTCACATGTTGTGATGTTAGACATAACTATGCAAGAAACCTATTTCCGGAAAAAAAAAACAGTCTTAAAGTTTCATTTGTTATACCAATATCTGTTTTGTTAACATGATTATTCTTGTAGGTCTAAATTATCAATGATCCAACCCTAACCTCCAAGATCCCAGATTGAGCGTGAAGAACAGACAGCACACCAATACAATAGTCTTCTTCAAGTTGGGGCTAACAGACAGTGACTTCTTGAGATACTCATTCTGTAAAAGAAAGAAATTTTTAAAGATACAGACAAAACTAGAAATGACGCGGCCGCAGCCAATGCGCATCCCCACGCGGCAGCTTTTGACCCAGGGGTCAGATCAGAATTCCAAATAGTGCACTGTCGCTCATATGCTCATAGCTACCATGTGTTTTAGTTTCAAGGTTCTAGTGCTAATAGTGTAGGAGGAGATAGTGGCCAGGACGGACAGACGGATGGCGGAGATAACCACATAATCCCCACGCTCCGAATTGGAAATGACATGCATAATAACTATAACTATAGCAAAATTTATTTCATGATGACAGAATTTTTGTCATTATGTACAATAGGGTGCTCCCAAAAATATGAAAGTATCAAGATATTGAGCCAAAATTTTATAGAGCTTTCCTCTTACTAGCATCATGTAATGGAGGATTGGAGAACAATATCCTTATACTTTCATATTTTTGGGAGCAGGCTATTGTACAAACTTGCTGCATCAACACCAAATGACGATAAGTACAACTTATCACACATAAGTTGTTGATTCCTACTGATATGTACTAGATACTCTGCACTAAAGTACAAGTACATGTAGAGATAAATATTATATAGGGTACCATTTTAGGCTATAATATATGCTTTATGAGTTTAACCCTTTCCCACTTAGAAGCAAATAAAAAATGGCTATGTGCAAACAGCATAAAACCAGAACAGCCTGCGAGTAACTCGCAGTCTGTTCAGGTTTTATGCTGTTTGCTGCTCATCAGTATCTAAGGTTTGGAGATGAAGCCTTTTAAATTTGACTTTAGTAAGAAAGGTATTAAATTAAATTTAACTTTCCAAGGGACAACAAATGGGTGAAAATACGAATCTCAGTGGTAAAGTGTTAAGATATCCAGCTACAGTTGGGTACTCCCACTCACCTCTGAATGCAGCTGTGACAGTCTACTTCTCAGTGTGAGATTTTCCATCTTCAGTTTCTCGTTCTCATCACAAGTCTCCTGGAGTCTTTCTTCCAAGGTGGACATGTACTGAAAACAAGACAAACCTACATTTTACGTTTGATGCCTTTTTTCTTATGAAAAACAAGAGCTGTGTTTGTTAAAGACAAAATAGTTAAGTCCAAGGCCTGTAACTTCGTTAGAAATCAATGGATCAGAACGAAACTCAATCTTGATGTCAGTCATGTAAGTAGACTGACACACAAACAGGCAGGTCAGAATATGCAAGCAGTTAGGAAAAAGTTCGAAAAACTGTTATTCTAAAGAAAATGTGTGGGTCAAAGGCCTGTAACTTCACCAAAAATGAATGGACCGAAACAAAACTTGAGCTTGATATCTAAGTCATGTTGATAGACTCACACACCATGCGAGGCATAAAAATAGTGGTGCTAGGAATTTGTTACTTTACAGGGATATTATAAAGATATTTTTTTAAATAATCTTAAGCCAAATATTTTGTATAAATCACTTAGTAGGACTATGATAACATCCCACTCCCTCATATAGGAAGCAAGATACTAAGATTTTCTTTAGGAAAAAATAACTCCACATGCCGAGATCAAATATTGTCTACATAGAATTGTATTATTGATAATATTTACTTAAATACAACTAGCAGAAAAAAACTGTTAATTTTTTTTAACCTTTTCCCTCTCAGAGGCAAAGTGAAAATGGCTATGTGCAATCAACATTCAACAAGAACAGCCTGCGAGTAACTCGCAGTCTGTTCAGATTTTATGCTGTTGGCTGCTCATCAGTATCTAAGGGTTGGAATTGAAGCCTTTAAAACTTGAATATTGTAAGGAAGGTCTTTAATTAAATTTAACTTTCTGAGGGAATACAAATGCGTAAAATATGTATCTAAGTGGTAAAGGGTTAATTAAAGACACAAACTTCACCAGACTGCATACCTCCTTCTTTCGTTTCCTTGACAAGCTGGCTGATTCCCTGTTTTTAATCATTCGTTGTTGTCTCTTCATAGCTTTTGACTGCAAAAAAATAACAATAAGCAAATATACTACATCAAGATAAAGGAGAAATCAGGCCTGTTTAGTATAAATGCAAGTTGATGAAAATGTTAAGAAGAAATAAAATGGAAGCTCCTTACAAGTGAAATTATTTAACAGGCTTAACAATCTTAACAATAACTGTTTTTATCCACTAGCCCACATAATAATCCAATTATAGTAATAAGGTAAAATCTGGACAAGACCGACTGGCATTGAGTAAAATCATTTTTTAGTAGCCCAAATCACACTTCACGTTGTACTTACAATGTAATCAAGAAACCGTTGGAGACGGGTGATGCTCCCCAAAGTTTTTTTTGTCACAATATTGCACTTTATATTCAGATAAAAGGAAACGTCTTGAGGGGCATAACTTTGAAAAAAATAATACAATGGATGGTTTAGTAACTTAAAAATTTCAAAGGGCCATAACTCACTAAATAAATCATCTACCCAGAAACCACTAATAACATGCTCATCTCATCAAGGTAGTTAAGCTTCCCATAAAGCTTCATTGAATTCCGGTCAGTATTTGAGGAGAAATAGCCCAGACAAGAATTGCACTATATGTACAGTTTATAGAAAATTTCAAAGGGCCATAACTCTGTGAAAAATCAACCGACCACAACCGGCTGATAATATGCACATCTCCTGTTGGTAGTGAAGCTTCCCATAAAGTTTCATTGAATTCCCGTAATAAGTTGCTGAGAAATAGCTCGGACAAGAATTGCACTATTTGTACAATGGAAAATTTCAAAGGGCCATAACTCTGTGAAAAATCATCCAACGAGAACCGGCTGATAATATGCACATCTCCTCTTGGTAGTGAAGCTTCCCATAAATTTTCATTGAATTCCGGTCATTAGTTGCTGAGAAATAGCCCGGATAAGAATTGCACTATATGTACATTAATGGAAAATTTCAAAGGGCCATAACTCTGTGAAAAATCATCCAACCAGAACCGACTGATAATATGCACATCTCCTCTTGGTAGTGAAGCTTCCCATAAAGTTTAATTGAATTACAGGAATGTCATTAGTTGCTGAGAAATAGCCCGGACAAAAATTGTGCATGAACGGACGGACACACGGACAGACAGACGAAGCGGCGACTATATGCTCCCCCCCAAAAAGTTTTGGGGGAGCATAAAAAAAATGCGACTACAAACTTACATTGATGTGGTGAGTGGATATGGTGTCCGCCTGGCTACCAGGAGGTCACAGGCTAAATCCCCATTGTGGGAGCCTTCATTAGATCTCCCTTAGTACTGGTTTTAACCAGGATATGGACTAGAGACCATTTCAATCAGCCGTAAGCTTTTGATGCAATCGAGCTGCTAAAAATAGGTTTAAAGTAACTAAACGTACGTCTTTATCCTCTAGCAGTGATATCGTACTTGTGCAGATTGGCACCACCTGCGGGACAGGAAGGCGAGGGGCAGTAACAACATGTGTGGCAGGAAGAGTAGTGGGCCCTGGGAGAATACTCTCCTGTTTGGGAGGCTGGAAACGCAGCACCCCCTGGTGTGTGAGACGATCGAATTCCTCTTGTGTTAGCACCAGCGACTTTGGAGAGCTGAGCTCTACTGAAAAGTGATTTTGGCATTATAAAGAGAAACACAAAAAAAACTTTTCTTGATGGTATTGTTAAATCCCTCCGATCGAGCCAAGAGAAAAAGTTACTAATAAAGATACATCATGGCAGTAGACCGATACAATGAATGGAAGACCCCATGGTAACGCTAGCCATGTCTAAAACATGTGTAATCATTACTAGTTTTGAAAATGTAAATTGTTGAAGTAATAATGATAATATTTCTGAAATTATATGAGGTATATATTTGTATCTTATTTTGAAGCTTATAACTAAATTGGAATGTTCATCTGCAACAACTGGAAAAAGTTGTTCAGATTAAAATTGTCAGACTGTCAAAATCATGAAAATGTTAAAATTACTCATTTATTTATTTTTGTCCAAAAAAACACACAAATAAACCTCATTCTGGGAAAACTGGGCTTAAGGAATATGTGTACAGTGTCTTCCAAGATTACCCTGTGCAGTCTGCTCAGACTTTCTTTATCAAGGACCACACTTTCTGCTTGATGGAATTTTTCATTTACAGAAAGTATCTTCCAAATAAACATCCAGTTAAGGTGAAAAGTGTCATCTCTGATTACCCTGTGCAGCCTTAACGCAGAGGCATTTTGCCCAGTTTTCTCAGAACGAAACTCAAATAAGCATGCAATATCTGAAAGCCTGGCCTACCTGATGGAGAGGTTCGAGCCCGTTTTGGACTCGAAGGATTGGACCTGGGCTCAATCTTGGGCTGTATCTTGACCTTCCCGTTAAGGATTGTGTCGATCTGAGAAACTGAGGTCGGTGATAGTGGTAGGCTGAAATATTATGGGAAATACTCATGTTGCACTCAAAGATAATTAAAGGCTGAAATACTTTATGAAAGGCTGAACTATTTGAGTCTCGTTCAAAGATAATTGGGAGGCTGAAATATTTGTTTTACATTAAAAGATAATTGGGAGGCTGAAAAACTCATGTCGCATTCCAAGATAATGGGAGACTTAAATATTTGTGTTGCATTCAAATATAATATGAGGCTGAAATATTTGTGTTGCATTGAAAGATAAAGGAAGGCTGAAATATTTGTGTTGCATTCAAATATAATAGGAGGCTGAAATATTTGTGTTGCATTTAAATATAATATGAGGCTGAAATATTTGTGATGTATTAAACAACTAAATGAATATGCATAGAGTTTCTTCTTGTTTGTATAAAAAGACAGGACAAAGTGTGGGATTGATGGACTTCAGATTGTCAGTGCCTATATAAGTTTCAGTTTTCAATAAACTTTGAGGATTGTGTTATGATTCTGAAAGCTTATTTATAACCCGACACAATAATCTGTGAACAAAAAAACACTAAGATGTGCTTACCAATGTCTGACTTAGAAATGATGCATCACAAATTTAAAATGCAAATGTATACACATATAACTAGAATTTGGTACAATTGTGAAAAAGAATAATTCCCATTATTACATGTCATAAGAAGAAGCATGATGTTAAAGAATAACTAAGTTTTAAAAGGTCATAACTTGTAATTTTTTGCACATGCACAGCTTGGTATAATGAATGAACAATTTCTGTAAGTTTGGATATCGTACACTGAAAAGTGTAGGGGAACACAGAGATAACAAGTTTGCATCTCAGGATACATCGACAGACGTCCATGGTGATTTGAGTCTACCCCCTTTACTTCCTATGGGGGGAGAGGGTATAAAGAAATTAAACAGAATAAAATGTACATAGGAGAAGAAAGTAGTTAACAAGACCTGTGTTTATGAAAATCAATGCCCCCTACTTCGCTTTATAGCCTTACTGCAGCTATTTTAGAGCAAATTGAGGAGTCCAAGACCCATAACTTCGCAAAAAATCAATGGATTAGAACAAAACTCACACTTAATCAGTTAGTCTAGAAGGTAGACTCACCTACCAAACAAGAGATGTGTTCGTCAGAAACACAATGCCCCCTATTGCGCCGCTTTGAGAGAAAATAATATTTTTTTAACCTTTGACCTTGACCTTTCACCACTCAAAATGTGCAGCTTCATGAGAATGCCGCTTTGAATTTTTTTGTTGACCTTTGACCTTGAAGGATGACCTTGACCTTGAACTTCCACCACTCACAATGTGCAGCCTCATGAGAACGCCGCTTTGAAAAAAACAATTATTTTTTTTGACCTTTGACCTTGAAGGATGACCTTGATCTTGAAGGATGACCTTGACCTTCAACTTCCACCACTCACAATGTGCAGCTTCATGAGAACGCCGCTTTGAAATTATTTTATTTTTTACCTTTGACCTTGAAGGATGACCTTGACCTTGAAGGATGACCTTGACCTTCAACTTCCACCACTCACAATGTGCAGGTTCATGAGAACGCCGCTTTGATTTTTTTTTGTTTTTGACATTTGACTTAAAAGGATGACCTTGACCGTGAAGGATGACCTTGACCTTGAACTTCCAGCACTCGCAATGTGCAGCTTCATGAGAAAGCCGCTTTGATTTTTTTTTTACCTTTGACCTTGAAGGATGACCTTGAACTTTCACCACTCAAAATGTGCAGCTTCACGAGATACACATGCATGCCAAACATCAAGTTGCTATCTTCAATATTGAAAAAGTTATGGCCAATGTTAAAGTTTTCGGACAGACAAACGCCATATATTTTACATTTGACCTTGAAGGATGACCCTGACCTTCACCTTTCACCACTCAAAATGTTCAGCTCCGTGAGATGCATATGCATGTCAAATATCAAGTTGCTTTCTTCAATAGTGAAAAAGTTATGGCCAATGTTAAAGTTTTTGGACGGACGGACAGACACCATATATTTGACATTTGACCTTGAAGGATGACCTTGACCTTCACCTTTCACCACTCAAAATGTGCAGCTCCGTGAGATGCACATGCATGCCAAATATGAAGTTTCTATCTTCAATTATGAAAAAGTTATGGCCAACGTTAAAGTTTTTTTAGGACGGACGGACAGACTGACACACATACTGACATACTGACTGACTGACTGACAGTTCAACTGCTATATGCCACCCTACCGGGGGCATAAAAATCAGCTTAATATTTGAAAGCGTTGGGAATAAACTTAGTTTTTATAGAGAACATCTCTTATTCCAAGGCCCATAACATCCCCAAAATCTGTGGACCGGAATAGCAATCACACTTCATCTGCAAGTCATGTTGCAATCAGCTAAATATCTGAAAGAGTTGCATAAAAAAAATCCAAAAAACAGAATGCCAGACAGGCAGACGATGTGACAGCTATATGCCACCCTACTAGGGGCATAGAAACTTAATATAACTATACATACATACCTAATGTTAATGACATTTGGTGACTGTGTAGCTATAGGCACTGGTGAGATTTCTGATTTGACAATTGCTGTAGGCAGTATGGATGGATTTATGGCCCCTTTTGACAGTGTAAGGCTGTAAAAAAATTATTGAATATATAACTTTAAATAGTAACACATTCACGTTAAACATTGGGCATTAGGTGGTTGATTATAACCTCGTAATATCCTATGTGCCAATCATGGACAAACAAGGTTTACCTTGGGATTTGGGGTGGCAAGAGAGGGGGATCAAATCACAGGTGGTAAGCGTGTGGCTATGATATTAAATAGTGAAAAACATCATTTTGAATGATAAATAATAATATTATAACGAAAAATTAACTTTTCTAAAAAAAATAATTTCACTAATAAATATATATATAACAAGGTATGCAACTCAAAATCACCCCCAAAATGGGGTGCATCGCTTTGAACAGCCATATCTTCATCAGTTGTGCAGCGATTTTCACGATCTCAGTCTTATTCAACGCATAAATAAATTTCCATTCAGGAAAGGTGTATGTCTTGCAATATTTTTACACATGCTGGGTCAACTTTTAAGAAATAACACGATACACAACTCGAATGACCCAGTTGACACTGATCAGGCAGTATTTAAGACTGAAATCTTCCCGGAGTAAAGGGCATTTTCCCTGCAAAGTTTACGAACCTCGATACCATAATTCAATAAAACGTATGAAAAAAAACATTATTACCGTGCTTGCCGTTACATTATGCATCAAAACTAACTGTCCAGCGCCGTTTGAAACCTTTGTTTACATACATTTCAACTAACTGACATTTTAAACACACGAGTGATTTCATTGGTCCAATGCCGTGGTGTGTCTTTACACCTGGAGATTTCATTCATAAATACTGCCTGATCAGTGTCAACTGGGTCATGCAAGTTGTGTATCGTGTTATTTCTTAAAAGTTGACCCAGCATGTGTAAAAATATTGCAAGACGTATATATTTCCAGAAAGGAAATTCATTTCTGCGTTGAATAAGATTGAGATCGTGAAAATCGCTGCACAATTGATGAAGATATGGCTGTTCAAAGCCATGCACCCCGTTTTGGGGTGATTTTGAGTTGCAAACCTTGTTATATATATATATTTGATAGTGAAATTATTTTTTTTAGAAAAGTTAATTTTTCCTTATAATATGATTATTTATCATTCAAAATGATGTTTTCACTAATTAATATCATAGCCACACGCTAACCACCTGTGGATCAAATTACAGTATTTTTATATTAATCTGTGTATTATTTGACTTTTTTTAATGATTTTACAAAAGATTCAAATTTTTAGAACATGTTATCCAAAGTACAGCATGAAAGTAATTAACGAACTCTGTAAATATAACAACAACAACAACAACAACAAACTGTTCCTTTCTGCTTAAACGAAAATGCAGTATGATGAATAGCAACAAACAAAACAAGAATAAAACTATATAATTTGATCTTAGCTTCCGAATGAAAAAGTCTTTCAGTCTCCTGAATAGAAATGATAACATTAATTAAAACAAGAGCATAAATAAAGGTAAAGCAAATCTGAAATAACATTTACATCCGGGCATTAGCTTTCTCACAAATAAACGAGCTCCCTCAATACATATTTCTGATTTTCCTATTGATATAATTATGATGGTTGCAATATTTCATCCCTTCTTGTTTTATTTATTTGCACTTATTCTAAAAAACATGTTTTTATAGCCTTTTAGATTTTCATTCAGTCAACTGCTCCTTAACATTTACTTCAGCATAAATGTCCCTGTATCTTGCCAATAGATTTTCAACACCCAATGGCGCTCTGTTTTTTTTTTTGTAAACAAATATATTTGTTATTCAATAAATGGCTGTAAACTTCTGAGTTAAAGTAATGTTTTTAAGAGTTTTTTGTTCACAACAAGTGGAACTTCAGAGCACTTATTCGACTGTACATGAAGATTTACAATTGGCCATACTGTGTGAAAAGGGGGTTTAATGCATGTGCATAAAGTGTCGTCCCAAATTAGCCTGTGCAGTCCACACAGGCTAATCAGGGATGACACTTTCCACCTAAACTTTATTTTTGCTAAGAAGGGACTATTTTTAAATGGAAAATACATGAAAAGCAGAAAGTGTCGTCCCTGAATAGCCTGTGCGGACTGAACAGGCTAATCTGGGACAACACTAAGCACATGCATTATACCCCCTTTTCACAGAGCAAGGTTCAAATGTATTTATGCACCAAATGAAAGGTAAACCCCTCTCACCATTTCAATAATTTCCATCAAACACAAGATTTGAGTCATCATGTAATTTGTTCATACTGAACAGTATTGAAATACGCATGTATTGATAACTCATAATTATGCATATAAGCAACATAAAGAATGGAATGAATTTATTTTATAGTCTATAAATCAAGTCATAAGTGATATGCATACAAGAAATACAAAATGGGCCATTTTGTCCTGACATATTATAACTTACCAGTGGGTATGTAATGCTGATGACTGGCTCGAGAGTGCTGGGTCGGTATCAGTATCTGAGAAGTCAATGGTGTGGCTGACAGAGTTCGCAAGGGTCAAGGGGTCAGCAGGGGTCACAGTGACCGGATTCACAGTCAAGGTCGTACTGGGGTCAAGCTCCCCAGAGAGGTCGGAGATTGTGTAAGTGTATGTAGTGAAGTCAGTGGGCTGAAACAGAAAACACTGGATTTTAATATATGAGCCACGCTCTGTGAAAAGGGGGTTTCATGCATATGTGTAAAGTGTCGCCCAGTTTAGCCTATGCAGTCTGCACAGACTAATCAGGGAGGATACTTTCCACCTACTTCTTATTGAGTGGAAAAGGTACAGCTTCTTACTGAGTGAAAATGGTACGGCTTCTAAATGAGTGGAAATGGTATGGCTTCTTACTGAGTGAAAATGGTACGGCTTCTAAATGAGTGGAAATGGTATGGCTTCTTACTGAGTGGAAATGGTATGGCTTCTTATTGAGTGAAAATGGTATGGCTTCTTACTGAGTGGAAATGGTATGGCTTCTTACTGAGTGACAATGGTAAGGCTTCTTACTGAGTGAAAATGGTATGGCTTCTTACTGAGTGAAAATGGTATATGGCTTCTTACCGAGTGGAAATGGTATGGCTTCTTACTGAGTGGAAATGGTATGGCTTCTTATTAAAGTGAAATGGTATGGCTTCTTACTGAGTGGAAATGGTATGGCTTCTTACTGAGTGGAAATGGTATGGCTTCTTACTGAGTGGAAATGGTAAGGCTTCTTACAGAGTGGAAATGGTATGGCTTCTTACTAAAGGGAAATGGTATGGCTTCTTACTGAGTTGAAATGATATGGCTTCTTACTGAGTTGAAATGATATGGCTTCTTACTGAGTGGAAAATAATATGGCTTCTTACTGAGTGGATATGATATGGCTTCTTACTGAGTGGAAATGATATGGCTTCTTACTGAGTGAAAATGGTAAGACTTCTTACTGAGTGGAAATGGTATGGCTTCTTACTGAGTTGAAATGGTATGGCTTCTTACTGAGTGGAAATGATATGGTTTCTTACTGAGTGGAAATGGTATGGCTTCTTACTGAGAGGAAATGGTAGGCGTCTTACTGAGTGGAAATGGTATGGCTTCTTACTAAGTGGAAATGGTATGGTTTCTTACTGTGTGGAAATAGTATGGCTTGTTACTGAGTGGAAATGGTATGGCTTCTTACTGAGTGGAAATGGTATGGCTTCTTACTAAGTGGAAATGATATGGCTTCTTACTGAGTGGAAATGGTATGACTTCTTACTGAGTGGAAATGGTATGGCTTTTAACTGAGTGGAAAAGGTCTCACTTTTTACTGAGTGGAAATGGTATGGCTTCATATGGAGTGTTTGAGAAGTGGTTTTCCGTTTGAGGTTTAAAAGATACATAAACTGCCATTTGCTATTAAAATATACATCAACTGCCATTGACCATTAAGATACATGATTGAACTGCCATGTGCCATTAAAAGATACATGAACTGCCATGTGCCATTAAAAGATACATGAACTGACATTTGCCATTAAAGTATATTCTGTTACTGAATTATTTTAAATCACTTCATTTTTATAATGTACATAGTTATTTAAAGGCATTAACCCTTGGCAAGTAATATAGATATCAATCTTATACAGGAACCATTTAAATATATTTAACCTTATATATCAATTTCAAGATAGCAAAGTGTGCTGTACTAAAAATGTCTGGCCATTTTTATGTGTTCACTACAAAGTCTCTTGGACCCATGAGAAATGTGTATCTGTGATGATAACACTTATCTATGTAAGCAGCTCATGCATTATGCAAGAGCTTTTAACTTTGGTTTGCAAAAGCCTCACAGTTATTATGTTTATCACATATTCAGAATTTGATCAACTGTGCAGTAAGACCGTATAGGCAGTGTCTTGCCGATGAATTCAGAACAGATGTGCTTTTGTTGTGTGTAACGATTTCATTTAAGCTTTTAAGAGTAAAATTCAAAGAAGGATGACCTTGACCTTTCACCACTCCAAATGTGCAGCTCCATGAGATACACAAGCCTGCCAAATATGAAGTTGTTATCTTCAATATTGCAAAAGTTATGGCAAATGTTAAAGTTTGACGCAAACCAACAAACCAACAGACAGGGCAAAAACAATTTGTCCCCCACTATCGTGGTGGGGGACATAAAAATACAAATAACCGTAAATCAACACGTATAAAATTGTATTGCACATAATAGCAAACAATGCATTAAATGGACAAAGCCAAATATACCACCAAAAAACCCAACTGCAAACAGGCTTTGATTGACAAAGCAGGGCTTTTCATCAGGAAATTGGGAAGAGGCCAGCGGCCTTTCAAATTGCGAATTTCATGCGCAATAACTGCTCATTTTGGGAAGACCGTGTTTTTAAAAGTTTTTGAAACAGGGTCTTTTCATTGTGAAGAAGTATTAAAAGACACATTGTGGTGCATTCTTAATCATATTAGAGCTCATTGCTTTCAATTTGGGAGATGCCAAATATGTCTTAGTAAAAAAAAAAAAAAAAAAAATTATTTAGGAAAATCCTCTATCAATTTTGGGAAAAAATGACCTTATTTTCTATTGGGAAGGGGCCGAAATTAAGGGGCCGAATTTCGGCCCCTGTTATATAAGGGTGAAAAGCCCTGCATAGTTTCATTCTTAATAAATGTAAATTTAGATGAATACTGCTGCAATTCAGGGCTTACAAGAGCGTCATTTCTATATAAAAACAGCTTTTTTTCCAACAGCAAACTGTATGCCTATCCCGAATTTCCCCAAAAGTGCAATTGAACAAATCTAACTAATGACAAGAGCACCGCATAACGGGTGCCACGCTCGGCTGCGAAAGCTTGTCAGAATTTTTTTTATTTTTTTAGGTCACAGTGACCTTGACCTTTGACCTAGTGACCCAACATGAGATGTGTTCGTCAGAAACACAATGCCTCCTACTGCGCCACTTTGAAATAAATTTTTTATTAACATTTGGCAGGTATAGAAATCATCTCCCTTTAAAGCTTATTACTTCCCTTGGATTTTTTTTTAGGGGGGGTCATATCCAGAGATCAAAGAGATCATAGCCAGGGTTCATCGTGTATCTATGGACATAAGTCCACAGGTATGTAATGAACACTACTATTAACAACTAAGTACATGAAAGAAATGATAATTATATCATTTAAACAAGAGGGCCAAGATGGCCCTAGTTCGCTCACCTGAGAGGAGTCGGTTCATTCAATCTTTACCAAACGTCAAACTTGACCTAGATATTGTCCAGACAAACATCCTGGTCAAGTTTCATCATTATTGAACCAAAACTCTGGTATATAGTGATTTTGTTTTTGTAAGATTTGACCTGGTGACCTATATTTTGAGTTGACCCCCCCTTACCAAACATCAAACTTTACTTACCAAAATAAATATTATGACCAAGATTCATAAAATCTGAAACAAAATTGTGACCTCTAGAGTGTTTACAAGGATTTTATATAATATACTGAAAATTTGGACAATCTAAGGGCAATAATTATGGCATTAATTATGTGATATATATAAAAACCAATCTTTTCACCAAGTTTCATGATCATTGGGCAAAAAATGTGTCTTCTAAAGTGTTCACAAGCTTTTTTTACTATATAAATATAAGAAAACTGCCCCCCCCCTTGGCAGCCATGTTATTCAAACGACCGGAACCATTTTCGAACTCAACTCTCATATCAAGGAAACAAATGTTCTGACCAAATTTCATGAAAATTGGGCCAAAAATGTGACTTCTAGAGTGTTCACATGTTTTCACTATATACATATTGAGAAAAATGCCCCGCCCACTGGTGGCCATGTTTTTACACCGATCTGGACCATTTTCGAACTCGTCCAAGATATCAATAAAACCAATGTTTTGACCAACTTTCATGATGATTGGGCAAAAATTGTGACTTCTAGAGTGTTAACAAGGTTTCTCTATAGCCAAATAAGGAAAACTGCCCGGCCCACTGGCGGCCATGTTTTTCAACGGACCGGAACCACTTTTGAACTCAACCAACATATCATTAAGACAAACATTTTGACAAAGTTACATGAAGATTGGGCATGAAATCTGACTTCTACAGTGTTTACAAGTTTTTTCTTTTTTTTTTGACCTAGTGACCTAGTTTTTGACCTGGCACGACCCAGTTTTGAACTCGACCGAGATTTCATTGGGACAAAGCTTCTGACCAAGTTTCATGAAGATCGGACAATAAATGTGGCCTCTAAAGTTTTTACAAACCAAATGTGGACGACGGACGGACAGACAGACGACGGACAAAGACCGGTCACAAAAGCTCACCTGAGCAATCAGGTGAGCTAAAAAAAACTTTGACAAATCAATCATTTGAGTTAAAAATAATCAAAATAATAAATCTGTATGTAACTGTGAAAAGAACTTAAATTCTTGGTAAGGAAAAATATAATATGAGATTTATAATTATATAAATTACTTCCCTTAAAAATAATTGTCTCTAACAAATCTCTATTTTTAGTAGCAAGTAATTAAAAGCCACTACCTTGACTGTAGATTCACCACTCAAAATGTGCAGCTCCATGAGATACACATGCATGCCAAATATATAAAGTGACTATGTTCAATATTGAATAATTATCTCTCTTTAAAGCTTATTACTTCCCTTAAATATGTATTTTTTACCGTAGACCTTGAAGGATGACCTTGACGTTGACCTTTTACCACAATGTGTTTGTCAGAAACACAATGCCGCCTACTGCGCCGCTTTGATTTATTTAACAAAAATATATACATGTGCAGGTCAGATAACTATGTCCATTTAAAGCTTATTACTTCCCTTGACTTTGTTTTTTCGACCCTAGACCTTGAAGGATGATGTTTACCTTGAAATTTTGCCACTCAAAATGTGCAGCTCCATGAGATACACATGCATGCCAAATATCAAGTTGCGATCTTCAATATTTAAAAAGTTATGGCCAATGTTAAGGTTTTAGCACGACACCTACGGCGGACGATGAGCTGGCTATGACAATAGCTCTGGTTTTCTCCGAAAACAGCCGAGCTAAAAATGAATGCATTCTATGTTGAAACATTGATCATAAAATTCAGGTGAATAAACCTTTTATGGGTTAATTGAACCAATAAACATCACTGAAGCATTTCCTTCTTTTTTCCACTACAAATACGATCAACACACATTTATCAACATTGTTAATCAGATGATATTGCCCTGAGCTTATACATCATTCAAATGTCATTACTTACCCAAAAACTGAAATAAACCACAATAGCCAGTGGTCACAAGAATTGATACTTGTGTTAGATAAAAGATTTTCCAAAATCATTTTGTTTACAAATATCCTACAACTATTAACACAAACAAACTGAAATATACCTTCAGGCTTTTTTGTCATGTTCATAAATTGGCCTTGGCCCCCTCATTTTGTGAAAGAAGAGACATGAATTGTTCACAATTGTCAAAAAATGAGACGCAAACTTCTTTATTTTGTGAAAATTTGAGTCACAAACTTATTAAAAATGACAAAAATTTGAGTTGCAAACTTCATAAATTTATGAAAAACAGCCATTTGCTAAGAAAGAAAAAGACCTGTATCTTAATAACTTGTTTGAGTAAAGAATGAAAACACATTCTTAAAATGGGTCCTTTATATATATTTTCTTGGATGTCTTACAAAATAGAAAACCTGCTAAATTATTTAATAAGACAATGACTCGCTACTATAAAATATTACTCATTTTTTTAAATACAATTAAATTAAACAAAAAAATTGGCATAAAGTTGAAAATGAACAAAGAGTGATAGGAACACTATAGAAATGTGTTGACAAAACTGAATTATTAATGAAGTAACACATTGTATGGGGGCTTTCACGCTCAATGAGCAATAGATTGTTATCAGATTTACCTGAACAGACTGGTGTATTTTGAAACATGCAACAGATGGGTCTTAAGACAATCTGTAATCAATAGGTGACGACTAGCTCCCTCTTTTATTGTAATCTTATTGTGTTTGTTGCAGTAAAAATTTACAAGTTTATCTCCTTTTGTCAAAAAGTCTCTGGCCATGATTACAAGACAGGGGTTTTCAGCCTTATATAACAGGGGCCTATTAAACGCCCCTTCCCAATTAAACATTTCTTTAAAATCATGCAGTTTTCCCAACAAATCCTAACTTGCACCAGCTTTTTTATTTCCCAAAGCAGTAATTTTAGCGAGAATTCTTCCCAAAATGAGCAATTTCTTCTCAAAATCTATAGGCTAGGGCCTCTTCCCAATGGCGCGAGGAAAACACCTGCAAGGCAACTATAATAGCCTTATACAATATCAGGTGAGTTATGTAACATATGACACATGATAATGACAAGAGACATTCGTAAAATGATTGCCCCAAGTTTGTCATAGTGTTCTCAAAGTCTTTGACCTCTTTATAATCTTGATGTAAGAGAGCAGTGTTACATGTGATATGTTGTCTTATGATGGTTTACATTTGTGCCAAACGATGTTAAAATCATTCTAAATATGGCAAAATATGGTTGAGACAAAAACTGGCAAGCTATTTTATTGTTAAATTTGAACTTGGCCTTTTGAGTGCGACCCTGTACTACGAGCCAGGTGTTTCACACAACACATCGTCTTATGATGGTTTACATTCGTGCTAAGTTATTTTGAAATCCATAAATATAATTAAGGGAAAGTAATGATCAATGATTTTTTTCCCTTCATTATATTTATAGATAGGAAGAGGTCACACTTTGAGGTCAAAGGTCAAATTGTGCCATAAATCACCATCTTAAGATTTAACTTTATCATTCATCATGCAATTTTGAAGTAACTTACCACCAATGTCCATTATAAGGAGGCAGAGTGTTGTGTTTATCCAGGGGTTTTTATCTTATTTTGGGGAAAAAGCCTGGCCTTTTTTGAGGGGAAAAATAATCGCGCGAAATGCTGGATTTTGTGGAAAAAATCACGCGAAACGCTGGCGCTGGATTTTGGGGAAAATAAGGAAAGTCTTAAATAATCAATTTAACATATTTTCATATTTTGCTGTTTTTAAAACAAATTCAAGGCAACAGATAATTTAATTATGCAATATGTTATATTTTCTACACTGGATCAGGTTAACATACGGTATGTATTTGAAGTTTAAAAATAAATAAAAAAAATTGGGGGGGGGGGGGGATGAAGTTTGGGGGAACATTAACCTGATAAGGGGAAAAAAATCCGAGGGGAAAAGGCCTTTTTTTTGGCGGGTCCCAAACAAGGAAAAAAAGCCCTGGTTTATCACCCGAGGTCAAAAGTCAAATTCAGCCATAAATGCTTTCTTTTAACATTAGTTGAGTTTTGAGACAAAAGTTTAATGTGGGGAATCTATACCTTATAACATGTCTTGTTATACATAGATAGAATGAAAACAGGAAGTGGAGGTACAACACTTTCCACCTAGACTGTTTTTTGTTTAATAGAGACTTCCTTCCAGTGAATTTTTTTCTTCGTTATAAAGTACCTGTAATAGGTCATTTCCCAATTGAGGGAAAAAGTACAAAATTCCCAATTTCGTCAGAAAAAAATCCAAAATTTGTTCCTAAAGTGCATTATCTGCAAATGAACATATCAAATGAGCTCTGAAACTTTTCGAGCCAAAATGAATGTAAAAGAATATTAAAATTGGCTTGTGCACGTTGTACCAAGCAATTTAAAACACCCATAATTCCTATTCTGAATATTTCAAGAATTTTCACAATTTCAGTTTTTTCAAGCTAATTTTTCCAAATTGGTACGGCACAGGTACTGTTCCCAATTGGACAAAATTCAATAAAAGTGGAAAGAAATGTCTCAGATCTGTCTGTACAAACTGCACTGACTTTGTACAGACTGCACTGACTTTGTACAGACTGCACTGACTTTTTACAGACTGCACTGACTTTGTACAGACTGCACTGACTTTGTACAGACTGCACTGACTTTGTACAGACTGCACTTACTTTGAACAGACTGCACTGACTTTGTACAGACTGCACTGACTTTGTACAGACTGCACTGACTTTGTACAGACTGCACTAACTTTGTACAGACTGCACTGACTTTGTACAGACTGCACTGACTTTGTACAGACTGCGCTGACTTTGTACAGACTGCAGGGGTGTCAAGTGGCCAAAATCTAAAATCCTGAAAATAGGCCTAGTGTTTTGGGGCCAGAGCAAAAGAGGGTTAATAATTCATGTAACTTTGTTTACTATTGTATGTATCTTTGTAAACAATATGTCAAAGTAAAGTAATTTGTGTTTAAGATGACATTTTGTGACAATAATCTTAAAATTCCAGAAAAAAATCCCTTGATTTATATCAAAATCAAAATTAGTCCTTAAGGACCAAAATCCTGATTTCAGGAATAATCCTGAACTTTGACGCCTCTGACTGACTGCACTGACTTTGTACAGACTGCACTGACTTTGTACAGACTGCACTGACTTTGTACAGACTGCACTTACTTTGTACAGACTGCACTGACTTTGTACAGACTGCACTGACTTTGTACAGACTGCACTGACTTTGTACAGACTGCACTGACTTTGTTCAGACTGCACTGACTTTGTACAGACTCCACTGACTTTGTACAGACTCCACTGACTTTGTACAGACTCCACTGACTTTGTAGAGACTCCACTGACTTTGTACAGACTCCACTGACTTTGTACAGACTCCACTGACTTTGTACAGACTGCACTGACTTTGTACAGACTGCACTGACTTTTAACAGAATGCACAGACTAACCTGTGTAAGAAAATGTGAGTATTAAATAAATGAGCCATGTTCTGGGAAAACAGGTCTAAATGCACATGCGTAAAGTGCTGTCCCAGATAAACAGGTCTAAATGCACATGTGTGAAGTGCTGTCCCAGATAAACAGGTCTAAATGCACATGCATAAAGTGCTGTTCCAGATAAACAGGTCTAAATGCACATGCGTAGTGCTTTCCCTGATAATCAGGTCTAAATGCACATGTGTAAAGTGCTGTCCCAGATAAACAGGTCTAAATGCACATGCATAAAGTGCTGTCCCAGATAAACAGGTCTAAATGCACATGGGCGTAAAGTGCTGTCCCAGATAAGCAGGTCTAAATGCACATGGGTAAAGTGCTGTCCCAGATAAACAGGTCTAAATGCACATGCATAAAGTGCTGTCCCAGATAAACAGGTCTAAATGCACATGGGCGTAAAGTGCTGTCCCAGATAAGCAGGTCTAAATGCACATGGGCAAAGTGCTGTCCCAGATAAACAGGTCTAAATGCACATGCATAAAGTGCTGTCCCAGATAAACAGGTCTAAATGCACATGCGTAAAGTGCTGTCCCAGATAAACAGGTCTAAATGCACATGCGTAAAGTGCTGTCCCAGATAAGCAGGTCTAAATGCACATGGGTAAAGTGCTGTCCCAGATAAACAGGTCTAAATGCACATGCGTAAAGTGCTGTCCCAGATAAACAGGTCTAAATGCACATGCGTAAAGTGCTGTCCCAGATAACAGGTCTAAATGCACATGGGCGTAAAGTGCTGTCCCAGATAAACATTTGCAGTCTCCACAGGCTTATCAGGCACACAACTTACAACCTAGACTGTTTTTTGTTTAAAAAGGACTTCCTTAGAAAAACAACAACATTAATGTGAAGTGTCATCCCTGATAAGCCTGTGCATACTGCATGGTCTAATCCTGGAAGACACTTTACGTACATGCATTAGGGCCTGTGTTTCCTGAGAGGTTCTCAAATGCATTGCTTGTCTATCCTACCGTGTGGCTGGCGCTGTCACAGCTGTCAGAGTGGCTGGAGAGAGACGGGGACAACGGCTCATGCTTGATGACTGAGTGGGAAGACGGGCTGCTCAGACCTGAAACACAAACAACCTGCGCTTAGTATCACGAACATACTTATCACAAATGTCATTTTGAATAAAAACAAGAGCATTGCAACGCTCAGCTGCAGATGCAGTTTTGAATAAATGAAAGCTGGTCAAATTTTATTTTTTTTAGGTCACAGTGACCTTGACGTTTGACCTAGTGACCCAAAAATGGGTGTGGCGTGTAGAACTCATCAAGGTGCATCTACATATGAAGTTTCAAAGTTGTGGGTGGAAGCATTCTGATTTTAGAGCCAATCTAAAGGTTTTAGCACAAAGCCAGCGGACGACACGACGACCTGGCTTTGACAATACCTCCGGTTTTCTCTGAAAACAGCCGAGCTAAAGATAGGGCATTGAACAAGATACTTATTTAAACTTTTCGGAAACACATAAATTTAGCAAAATATTGTTGCTTAGTGCTTTTAATTAAAATGACCCATGGCGGATTATTTGCTAAAGTAAACAAAGCTGCATTTGTCAAACACAATGCCCCCCAGTATGCTTTCAAGCTGCACTGCAGCTATTTTAGAGAAGGTCCATAACATGACAAACATCAATGGACTGGAACAAAGCTCACTTCATCTGTAAGTCATGTAGCTAGAGCCACATACCAAAACTCAGCTCAATATCTGAAAGCGTTTTGTAAAAAAAACTCTGAATGGTTATTCTAGAGAAAATTTCTAAGTTTAAGGCCCATAACTTCACCCAAATTCAAAGGACAAGTAGGTAGGCTCATATACCAAAATAAGCTCAATATCTGAAAGCATTGTGTAAAAACACCTCGGAAAAAAAGGAATGCCGGACGGACAGACGGACAGTCCAACTTATATATGCCACCCCTACCCAGCCGCATAAAAATGACAATTTCTGGATACATTTAAATCAATAAACTGGTATCAAACTGCCCAGTAGCTTATCTTATGATGTGCTTATACATACCACTTAGTACCATGGTCAGGTGAAAACACAGACTATCATTATATAATAAAATAAACTAACAAAACGTAAGCTGTTTGCTTTCTCTGTTTACTCGAAAAATAAACTGATAAATATAAAATCCAATGATCTCAGCTATCTACTGTTCTTTTGTTTTCAAGCTTTAATTCAACAAATTGTAATATACATGTAACAGTGTGTTAACAGACACTAATCCTCTAATTGCTACTTATCCAATCAAGAGTGTGAGAGAGATTCAGTGTGGGTGAATGGTGATCAATGAGTGTGCTATATAACTACTTATCCAATCAAGAGTGTGAGAGAGATTCAGTGTGGGTGAATGGTGATCAATGAGTGTGCTATATAACTACTTATCCAATCAAGAGTGTGAGAGAGATTCAGTGTGGGTGAATGGTGATCAATGAGTGTGCTATATAACTACTTATCCAATCAAGAGTGTGAGAGAGATTCAGTGTGGGTGAATGGTGATCAATGAGTGTGCTATATAACTACTTATCCAATCAAGAGTGTGAGAGAGATTCAGTGTGGGTGAATGGTGATCAATGAGTGTGCTATATAACTACTTATCCAATCAAGAGTGTGAGAGAGATTCAGTGTGGGTGAATGGTGATCAATGAGTGTGCTATATTAACTTATCCAATCAAGAGTGTGAGAGAGATTCAGTGTGGGTGAATGGTGATCAATGAGTGTGCTATATAACTACTTATCCAATCAAGAGTGTGAGAGAGATTCAGTGTGGGTGAATGGTGATCAATGAGTGTGCTATATAACTACTTATCCAATCAAGAGTGTGAGAGAGATTCAGTGTGGGTGAATGGTGATGAATGAGTGTGCTATATAACTACTTATCCAATCAAGAGTGTGAGAGAGATTCAGTGTGGGTGAATGGTGATGAATGAGTGTGCTATATAACTACTTATCCAATCAAGAGTGTGAGAGAGATTCAGTGTGGGTGAATGGTGATGAATGAGTGTGCTATATAACTACTTATCCAATCAAGAGTGTGAGAGAGATTCAGTGTGGGTGAATGGTGATGAATGAGTGTGCTATATAACTACTTATCCAATCAAGAGTGTGAGAGAGATTCAGTGTGGGTGAATGGTGATGAATGAGTGTGCTATATAACTACTTATCCAATCAAGAGTGTGAGAGAGATTCAGTGTGGGTGAGTGGTGATCAATGAGTGTGCTATATAACTACTTATCCAATCAAGAGTGTGAGAGAGATTCAGTGTGGGTGAATGGTGATCAATGAGTGTGCTATATAACTACTTATCCAATCAAGAGTGTGAGAGAGATTCAGTGTGGGTGAATGGTGATCAATGAGTGTGCTATATAACTACTTATCCAATCAAGAGTGTGAGAGAGATTCAGTGTGGGTGAATGGTGATCAATGAGTGTGCTATATAACTACTTATCCAATCAAGAGTGTGAGCAGTGATTTTTTTTGCTTTAATTTGTTACAGTCTGTGCCATATGAATTGGGAAAATTAGCATGTTCAGGGAAAAGGAGTCTGGTCAAATTGGGATTTTTTTTAATCAATAAAAGTGGCAAGTTTGGGAATGATTTATGGACAAAAATGACTAAATTCAAGTTATATATTTTGTAAGATGTTTAAAAAATAAAGTTGAGACCTAGATTTAAGAAATCATAATTAAGTTATATGAGACTTCTTTATAAAAAATAAAAAAAAAAATTTTTTTTTTTTGGAAGTTGGGCTTTTCTTGGGAAATTTTGGTCAGAGTTTTGGGAAAAACATGTATTTTTGCGATTGGGAAGCAGCCGAAAATCGGCTGTAAATTTGAGCAAAAAAAATCACTGGTGAGAGAGATTCAGTGTGGGTGAATGGTGATGAATGAGTGTGCTATATAACTACTTATCCAATCAAGAGTGTGAGAGAGATTCAGTGTGGGTGAATGGTGATCAATGAGTGTGCTATATTATTAATGGTGCATGCTTTTTATGTGAGCTGATTTCAGATACATCTTTATGGTTTTATTGATCTGAAACCTTGCAAGAGGTACAAGCATTTTTCATTTGCTTTAATCTTTAGTGTTTTTTTTACATATGGTCAATGGCGAGTATTTTTATTACTTTAAGTGTATTTACTTGTATAATGGTAATAATGGTAAGCATTCTATTATTTGAATTATATTGTATTTTTCAATATTAAATCTGAATTATAATTTGTCATAATACTTGAAATATTTTATGCAACTATATTTCAGCCCATCATCAATTATATAATTAAAATATAAGTTGGAACTATAACCCCTTGTGTCTTACTACACATACCCGCTACATACATATGGACATCCAAACATGAGTATTGAAATGTAAAACATGTATAAAAATTTTGGGTCACTCAATACATTAACCCTTTCAGTGCTGGAACCGAATTTTGAAGGCCTTTGCAAACAGTTTGGATCCAGATGAGACGCCACAGAACGTGGCGTCTCATCTGGATCCAAACTGTTTGCTATTCTGATAGTATTCTTTGAAAAAAAATCGAAGAAAATGCTAATTTTAGAAATTCAGCAGACGACATTTTAGCAGACGACAATTACCCAGCATGCAAAGGGTTAATATTGTTGTAATGCCGTGGACAGCAACAAGGTAACAACTGACCACAAATGCCGCTATCCGAGCTGTCACTCCATTCATTGAGCAGATCATCATGAGTTGTTGAGCCAATGTTGGAGAAGAAATCTGTGGTCCCCGAATCGGACAACTGGAAAGCAAAATATTCATACCTAAGGGCATTATATTCTCATTCAAAATGCATTACACCATTTTTTCTTGGCTGATTAATTTATAGCCATTATTGGGTTCCTTTCCCGTTGCAAAAAGTACCATTATATATCCCAGATCCAGTCTTGTAATTCTAAAGAGATGGATTGACTTACAAATGTTTGGCGATAGGGGTTTCTACCCAAATCAAGACCCTTGTGGACAAATTTGCCAATAAGGTCAGTGATTTTTATTCGCTTTATATTTAACAGCCTGTGCCTTTTGGATTGGGAAAAAACGCGATAGTCCATTTAATATGATTATAAATTACATTATACCAACTGTTTATAAATGCATGCTTTCTAAAATTTATATAATAATTAAAGTGCTAGGGAATAAAATTGCCGTGTAATAAACTCAATAAATCAATTATTGAGTTTATTGGAAAAGTTTGGCATATATTTTGGGAAATATTGGTCAGATATTTGCGCACAAATGCTCCTTTTTGCAATTGGGAAACAGCCTGTAAGAGGCTGTAATTTTGGGCAAAAAAATCACTGAAGCTATCAAGTTTTTGTTCTGGGTAGTTTTTCTTTCTTCTTACTTTTTTTCAGTTATTATTCAAATGCTATAAATAATTTTTTTATACTTTTTCCAAACATTAAATGGACACGAAAATTCTTTATTCACTTACTTGCATAGGCCATAAAACCAAAAGGTAAAATAACAAGTAGAATGACTATCCCTAACAAACATAATGATATGTTACATCCTGGAAAGGTAAAAACATATAGGCCAGTGACTATTTTTCTGATTCTTTTTAAAAACAAGAGGGCCTGAAAGGCTCAAAGTCGCTCACCTGAGATAACAAGATATTATTGGGACAAATCTTCTGACCAAGTTTCATGAAGATTGGACAATAAATGTGGCCTCTAGAGTGTTAACAAGGTTTTACTATAGCCATATAAGAACAAATGCCCCGCCCCTGGTGGCCATGTTTTTAAAGCAACCAAAACCATTTTCGAACTCATCCAAGATATCATTGGGACACATTTTCTGACCAACTTCAGTGATTTTTTTTGCTTTTTTTTGTTACAGCCTGTGGCATTTGGATTGGGAAAATTAGCGCGATAAACCATGAAATTGGGAAAAATAGCGCGATAAACCATGAAATTGGGAAACATTATAAATATGATTATAAGAACAGAATAAAAATTGTTATGTTCATGTTTGACAGCATTTTTACATTATACAGTGTTGCTTTCATGTGTTCTTACACTACGCGACCCGTGATTTTTGCCGCGATTCTCGCATCACCGCAATCGATGCAACGTGACAAATTGCGGTGATTCCGAGCGACAAGAAAATTTGGGTGATGTCTCGACGACCGTCGCGCGATGTATCTCGCTGTTACGCAATCAGCGCGAATCACCGCAAATCACCGCGAACCGCCGTGGTTCACCTTTTTAAGAGATTTACATTAAGGGTTACACTACATTACATGTACATGTAACATATATGTATACAATTACATTATACATTGCAATAATAAAGCTTTTGTTGTTGTTATATGCAATGGGCGTATTAGCTAAAATACTCCCGTTCCGACATGAATGTGATGAAGTAATGTCGGAAGCTTTAACGGCTCCAAATTAATATAACAGCGCAGAAGAATGATCATGCAATAATTATTTAACATAACATGTAAACATTATTTAACTAATTGCATTAGCAGAATGTTTATTAAAACTTACAATCAATTATATTCCAGGCCCGAATACACTACCACTGTTCAAATTCCATATTGTTGCAATATACATGTAGCGTAGCATTGTGTAAATTGAAAGTTGCATAGTGTTTCGTCATTGGTCGGTTATAAATACCTTGTTTCTCTACATGGTATTTGATTTCGACGAAACTAATAATTTGGTAATTTACGAGAAATATGATAAAAGTTTTCCATTTAAACTTTGATCTTACCGTGTGTGTTAATTGACGTTATTAATTATGTTAATACTTATTTTTGCATTTCATTAAGAATTATAACGTGTAGCCCTTTTGTTAACAGTGTTTAGCAAAATATTCGCGCCTTAAGACACGGGAAATTGTTTAAGTAACACTTTCATTTAAAGGTTAAATGTAATCGGTAGATTACATCTAATTATTTGGACTAAAATATGCTATACTTATTTATTTTCTGTTTCAGGCTCCAATGCGGATAACTCGTGTTACTCGCGTTACTTTCCGAGCGTTATACATACATTCACAATGCTTGATAAGCCGGAAATCGGAAATACATTACTGTTCTATTTTTAAGTACATGTTATTATGACATCGTGGTAAATAATTTGTTGTAATTACATCATTGCCTATATATTAAAGCCGTTAAACATTGTGTTTGTTTTGCTGAAAAAAAAAAACGAGTATATCAACGTAACACTTGGCGTTCGCAGAGTTCAATAAATTTATGATGATGTATAATGTACATGTATTTCTCTGGGTTTTCACGCCAAAAACAAAAAACCCTCAACATTTGATTATTTCGTGTGTACTGTCCAGCGGGTGATAGTGTTTGTTCAAGTGTCTAATTGGCACTCTTTGTACGTGTTCAAACTGTGAAAAGATGTGACAATCACAGAAACAACAGGATGGCGCTGCCATATATGTGCGATAATGGATCAAATGGCATTGACAAAAAATAACAGTTTGGATATATTTTACGGCGTTTACTCAGATGGTCTCTCACAACAAAAAAACTATACAAGTCAAGGTATTATGTTTTACTTCTATCAGTAACGATACAGATACAGCGTGTTTGATTTTAATTGATTTTAAAAGAAATATCAAATTGTTGGCGATATAACTGTTTTAAAAATACCAAAGAAACATTTAACCGAAACCAACAGAATTCAATGTTCTCTGCGCTACGCAGTTTGTATAAAAAAATCAATACTTGCACACTCGTATACCTTGACCTTGTACATTGCCGCATAATTTGCGCGCTCTTTTGTCGGGAAATATACATGATGACTATATTGAAAGCATTTGTAAACGTCGTGTTAACTTTAAAACATCGGAAGTGTGTTTCGGATTATAAATTTTTATTCTCATTTGGGAATTTAACGGATAATTTATACTTATGGTATATTTGTTTTGAATTGTATATTAATTTGTTACAACGCTTTACGTGTGAAAAAAATGTTTTGATAATATTATGCATTAATAGCACAATTTCCAGAAGGAAAACGTTTTTTACATGAAGGCGTATGACGCAATAAAACGTTTTTTTGTAAGATCGTATTGTATCAATATAAATTTAAATACGCTCGTCCAATGAAAGCTGTGTCCCATATTATGCGCTGAACTCTTTACACTTCTGAAAAATGTCGTAGTCATATGGTTGTTTTAATGAAATTCTCAAACATATTTACCAACATAAATGTTCAAGATTATTTTTTTGATGTTGGATTATCGGATAATTGTGAACATTAGAAGCGTTATGTACATGTATAAAGTTATCGATACGATTCGGTTTCTATGCATGAATTGGGGAGTCATCGTTGTCACTGCAATCACGACGAATTGCGGCGAATTGCAGCGAATCACCACAACATTGAGGGGATTTAGCGCGAAGATTATCTTGCTCTCGCGCGACGTTGGAGTGACGAGTCACGTGAAATCGCGGTGATTTTCCACCCAAAAAGCAAAATGCCCGCCTTGACTTGGCAAATTAGGCAAAAATCACGGGTCGCGTAGTGTACAACGTTTAGTTAATATCCTTCCACATGCATATTAAACTTGCAATAATCTATAGATTCTTCAATATACATGTACCATTATGATTTAATCATAATATCTTTAAGAGTATGAATTTAATTCAGGATGTTTTTTAAAGTAAAATATGATATGGTGAAAACATTAACAAATATTAACAAACACGTTTTTGTGTTCTTGCTGTGTTAATGTTGTATTTAATGGAGTTAAGATAATACATTTCATTTGTTTGCCTTTTAATATCTTGCACAATTGACATCCTCACTTCAATGCTAATTCACCAAACTATACAGCATGACAAAGATAATAAAGCAGAATATGCATATGAATCTGAATATACACAGATCCACTAACATATAAATCAAATCATGTTGTTCTCTTTCCATTTTCGAATGGTTCTCGTCTTAAATGCTTTAACTTTGTGAACTCCATTTCCCAACACAGATTTCCGTGACGCACATTCACTGTGAACATTTCTAATAAATATTTTTGTTGTTCATCTCAAACATAGTATTTTGCGTTAATTGACACACACATTAAATTATCTCCTAAACACCATGCGATATCCACTGTTAATTTTAGTGTTATTTATCATTTTCGCTGCTCATCGCAAACTTCTCGTCTGCTTGCCACCATCTTGGACGTGTGTAAAAACAGGCGTTAACAATCGAGAAACATCGACTATCGTCGGTATCCTCCACAATAATAAAGAGAGATAATGAGTCAGATGTGTGGATAGCAACGTAAAATCGTATTCAGCTACATTCGCGAACACTCGTAAGTCAGTTGTCATTCGGCAAAGACTCGACAAGCTCGATCGGTACTCGTTCTACGAAATTAACGCTAAATGATATTGTAATCTTATTGGCTTAATTGGGAAATTTTGGTCAGATTTTTGGGAAAAAACGTCATTTTTTGCAATTGGGAAGCAGCCAAATATCAGGGGTAATTTTGGGCAAAAAACCCCACTGAACTTTCATGAGGATCGGAAAATAAATATGACCTCTAGAGTGTTAACAAGGTTTTACTATAGCCATATAAGGAAAAATGCTCCGCCCCAGTGGTGGCCATGTTTTTCAAGCAAACGTGCATTCGAACTCATCCAAGATATCAATAAGACAAATCTTCTGACCATATTTTATGAAGATTTGGCAAAAAACCTGGCCTCTAGAGTGCTAACAAGGTTTTACAAAATCCATATATAGCCATATAAGGAAAAATGCCCCGCCCCGAGGTGGCCATGTTTTAAAAGAAACCAAAACCATTTTCTAAATCGTCCAAGATACACGTATCATTGGGACGAATCTTCTGACCAAGTTTCATGAAGATCAGAAAATAAATGTGGCCTCTAGAGTGTTAACAAGGTTTTACTATAGCCATATAAGGAAAAATGCCCCGCCCCCTGGCGGCCATGTTTTTCAACCAAAGGGCATCATTTTTGAACTCGTCCAAGATATTATTGGGATGAATCTTCTGACCAAGTTTCATAAAGATTGGACAATAAATGTGGCCTCTAGATTGTTAACAAGATTTTACTACAGCCAGCATATATAGCCATATAAGGAAAAATGACCCGCCCCTTGGCACTCATGTTTTTCGAGCAAAGGTTACCATTTTCAAACTCATCCAAGATATCAGTGGGACAAATCTTCTGACCAAGTTTCATGAAGATCGAAAAATAATTGTGGCCTCTGGAATGTTTACAAGGTTTTACTATAGCCATATAAGGAAAAATGCCCCGCCCCCTGGCGGCCATGTTTATCAACAAACCGGCATCATTTTCGAACTCGTCCAAGATATCATTGAGATGAATTGTTCTGACCAAGTTTCATGAAGATCGGACAATAAATGTGGCCTCTAGAGTGTTAACAAGATTTTACTATAGCCATATTTAGCCATGTAAGGAAAAATGCCCCATCCCTTGGCAGCCATGTTTTTCAAGCAAAGGTTACCATTTTCAAACTCATCCAAGATATCATTGGGACTAATCATCTGAGCAAGTTTCATGAAGATCGGAAAATAAATGTGGCCTATATAGAGTGTTAACAAGGTTTTACTATAGCCATATAAGGAAAAATGCCCCGCTCCCTGGCGGCCATGTTTTTCAACCAACCAGCATCATTTTCGAACCCGTCCAAGATATTATTGAGATAAATCGTCTGACTAAATTTCATGAAGATTTGGCAATAAATGTGGTCTCTAGAGTGTTAACAAGATTTTACTATAGCCATTTAAGGAAAAATGCCCCGCCCCTTTGCAGCCATGTTTTTCAAGTAAAGTAACCATTTTCGAACTCATCCAAGATATCATTGAGACCAATTTTCTTATCATATTTCATGAAGATTGGACAATAAATGTGGCCTCTAGAGAGTTGACAAGGCAAATGTTGACGGCGCACGACGGACAAAAGTCGATCACAAAAGCTCACCGTGCTCAGGTGAGCTAACAAGAGCTGTCAGAGGACAGCGCGCTCGACTATTCAAGTGCTGGACATTATAACATAAGCCATCATGGGGAAATTGTTCGTATTCAATCATTTATTAGATGATCTTTCAAAAATAAAAAAAGGAAAAAAAAAAATTTGGGGGGGGGGGGTTGAGAGAGGTATAATGTGGGGTTTGGTCATTTATTAGACGATCTTTCAAAAATAAAAAAAGGAGAAAAAAAATTTAGGGGTGAGAAGGGGGTATAATGTGGGGTGTGGTTATTTATCAGATGTTTTAAAAAAATATTATTTTTTTTTTGGGGGGGGGTAGGGGGGTGAGAGGGGGGGGGGTATAATGTGAGGTGGGGTAATTTATAAGATGATGCTTAAAAAAAAAAATTGGGGGGGGGGGGGGGTTGGGGGGGATGAAGGGATTCTGGGTAGGGGCGTGGGGTATTGTTTGGGTGGAATCCATTGTGGTATTCAGGTAAGTGTTGTTTTGTCAAAGTATTAATAAAATATGATCATAAATAAAGAAGTTATGGCAATTTAAGCAAAATGTTCAATTATCTAAGTGTAAAAGGGGCCATTATTATGTAAAAATGCTTGATACAGTGGTCTGCTCTTGTTTATAGGTTGGGGTCATGTTGGTAAACAAGTATGCAAAATATAAAAGCAATATGTCAAAGGATATAGGAAATATTTGGGGTAGTACGCAAACTTTAACATAGATTTATCAATAATATGCATATTCTAAGTATAAAAGGGGAAATAATTATGACAAAATGCTTGATAGAGTTGTCTTCTCTTGTTTATAGGTTGGGGTGATGTTGGTAAACAAGTATGCAAAATATAAAAGCAATATGTCAAGGGACAATGAAAATAAATGGGGTAGTACGAAAACTTTAACATTTGCTGCATATTCTAAGTGGAAAAGGGGCCATAATTATGACAAAATGCTTGATAGAGTTGTCTGCTCTTGTTTATAGGTTGGGTCATGTTGGTAAACAAGTATGCAAAATATGAAAGCAATATGTCAAGGGACAAGGAAAATATTTGGGGTAGTACTAAAAACTTTAACATTTGCACGCAGAAGCAGGCCGGGGTGAGTAGGATAGCTCCACTAAATATATTTCATATATAATAGTCGAGCTAATAATTGGGGTAGTACGAAAACTTTAACATTTGCATTTTAACGCAGAGGCAGACGCCGACGCTGGGGTGAGTAGGATAGCTCCACTATATATATTTCATATATAATAGTAGAGCTAAAAATAGAAGCAAACCATTACATGAAAAAATAGCAACCATTACAATATCGACGGATAACCCATCTCTGGCAAGGTAACTGTTAAATAAATCAATGAACAAGGGCTGTTTGTAAAACATGCATGCCCCCCATATGGGCTGTCCATTGTAGTGGCAGCCATTGTGTGAGTAAGATTTTTGTCACTGTGACCTTGACCTTTGACCTAGTGACCTGAAAATCAATAGGGGTCATCTGCGAGTCACAATCAATGTACCAATGAAGTGTCATGATCCTAGGCAGAAGCGTTTTTGAGTTATCATCCGAAAATCATTTTACTATTTCGGGTCACCGTGACCTTGACCTTTGACCTTGTGACCTCAAAATCAATAGGGGTCATCTGCGAGTCATGATCAATCTACCTATGAAGTTTCATGATCCTAGGCGTATGCGTTCTTGAGTTATCATCCGAAAACCATTTTACTATTTCGGGTCACCGTGACCTTTACCTTTGACCTAGTGACCTCAAAAACAATAGGGGTCATCTGCAAGTCATGATCAATCTACCCATGAAGTTTCATGATCCTAGGCGTATGCGTTCTTGAGTTATCATCCGGAAACCATTTTACTCTTTCGGGTCACCGTGACCTTGACCTTTGACCTAGTGACCTCAAAATTGATAGGGATCATCTCCGAGTCATGATCAATCTACCGATGAAGTTTCATGATCCTTGGCGTATGCGTTCTTGAGTTATCATCTGGAAACCATTTTACTATTTCAGGTCACCGTGACCTTGACCTTTGACCTAGTGACCTCAAAATTGATAGGGGTCATCTGCGAGTCATGATCAATCTACCCATGAAATTTCATGATCCTAGGTGTATGCGTTCTTGAGTTATCATCCGGAAACCATTTTACTATTTTGGGTCACCGTGACCTTGACCTTTGACCTAGTGACCTCAAAATCAATAGGGGTCATATGCGAGTCATGATCAATCTACCCATGAAGTTTCATGATCCTAAGCGTATGCATTCTTGAGTTATCATCTGGAAACCATTTTACTATTTTGGGTCACCGTGACCTTGACCTTTGACCTAAAAATCAATAGGGGTCATCTGCGAGTCATGATCAATGTACCTATGAAGTTTCATGATCCTAGCCCCAAGCGTTCTTGAGTTATCATCCGAAAACCACCTGGTGGACGGACCGACATACCGACCGACCAACCGACCGACAGACATGAGCAAAGCAATATACCCCCTCTTCTTCGAAGGGGGGCATAATAATTAAAGGGATCTTTTCGTGCTTTGGTAAATTGACAAAATTGAAAAAAGTTGTTTCAGATTCGCACATTTTCGTTTTAGTTATGATATTTGTGAGGAAACAGTAATACTGAACATTTACCATGGTCTAATAGAGCCATTATATGCATCTTTTGACGATTTTAAAACCTAAAAATTATAAAGCGTTGCAACGCGAAACGATTGAATAATTTGGAGAGTTCTGTTTTTGTCGTTAAATTTTGTGAAACTACGAAGATTGCTTATATAAGGTATAAAATACATTTAGCATGTGTACTCGGCGGAATAGCTCAGTAGGCTAAAGCGTTTTTACTTCAGGATTCTGACAGGACTCCAGGGATCACTGGTTCGAAACCTGGTCCAAGCAATGTTCTTTTCCTTTTTTTAATTTTATTCTTGATTTTTTACTGGAGCTTTTACGATCCAATGTTTACATTTATCGATATAAAGCATTTAACGAATAAGTTAAAAAAATGCCAAAATCTGTGAAAAGGCCCCTTTAATAAACTTCACATGCTGTAAGTTCACCATATTTTATGTACCTGAAAGTCTGATGGTCGTAGATCATTCATAAAGTCATTCTCTGAGCTCATATTTGTGTCCATGCTCATTAGATCTTCCAACCCCATACTGGCTTCTGGAAAACAGAATAAAACAATTCATTAACCCTTGTCCACTTAGATACACAATGATATTTTACACATTTGAAGTCCCTGAGAACATAAAATTTAATTAAAGATCTTTCTTAATGGATTCAAGTTGAAAAGGCTTCATTTCAAATCCTTAGACACTGATGAGCAGCAAACAGCAAAAATCATGAACAGACAGCCAATTACTCGCAGGCTGTTCTGGTTTTATGCTGTTGGAACATTTTCACTATGCTTCTGAATGGGAAAGGGTTAAAACCTTGTGGAACAATATATGTCAAACACTAATTTAAAGTTTAAACCGGGACTTCCACCTTTATGGCTTTAGAAAAGTAAGCGTCCCATTAATCAAGCATCAAAACATAAATACAGACATGACTTAAATAAGAAAAAAAACAGTATAATTGCATTTTAAAATCTTACTTAAAATGAAACTAGAGCTTGTCACAGACGGGACAAATACCCCACATGCCGCATTGACACATTATATTTTGCATGTCGTCTTCACAAAAAACAGCGAACACCATGCTCAATTTTTAAAACGCACTAAGTGACCCCTTGACCTAGTTTTTGACCCAGACAGGCCCATGTTCTAACTTGGCCTTAAGATCATCTCCATAAAACTTCTGACCACGTTTGGTGAAGATCGGAAGTAAACTACTTGAATTAGAGAGCGGACACCATGCTGAATGTTAAAAAATGTGACCCCGTGACCTAGTTTTAGGCCCGGAATGGCCCATGTTCAAACTTGTCCTAGAGATCATTTAGATAAAACTTGTGACCAAGTTTGGTGAGGATTGGATGAAAACTACTTGAATTAGAGAGCGGACAACATGGTGAGGTTTAAAACGCACTGAGATACCCCGTGACCTAGTTTTTTACCCGGCATGACCCATATTCAAACTTGACCTAGACAACATGTAGATGCAACTTCTTACCTAGTTTGGTGAAGATTGGATGAAAACTACTTGAATTAGAGAGCGGACAACATGGTGAGGTTTAATACTCACTAATTGCCCCCCTGACCTAGTTTTTGACCCGGCATGGCCCATGTTTGAACTTGACCTACACATCATCTAGTTACAACTTCTGACCATGTGTGGTGAAGATCAGATTTAAACTACTTGAAATAGAGAGCGGACACCATGCTCAATGTGTAAAACATACTAAGTGACCCTGTGACCTAGTTTTTGATCTGGCATGGCCCATGTTCCAACTTCGCCTTCAGATCATCTAGATAAAACTTCTGACCAAGTTTTGTGAAGATCGGATGAAAACTACTTGAATAAGAGAGAGGACATCATGCTGAATGTTAAACAAGAGCACCGCCTTGCGGGTGCAGACCGCTCATCTATTTTCTTTTTAAAGGTGAAGGGACTCTCATTTTCAATCACAAAGGAGGGAGGGGTGGAGTGAAGAGGGGTGTTAGTGTGGGGTTGTGGACAGTTATTACATTATCTTCCCAAAAAGCGATGGTTGGACGGTATTTCAAACATAACCGTTTAAAAAAAAAAAAATTGGGGGGGTGGGGTGGGGTATAGTGTGAGGGTGTGGTGGTAATTTGTGAGATGATCTTAAAAAAAAAAAAAAAAAAAAATTGGGGGGGGGGGGTGGGGTGGGGTGGGGGTATAGTGTGAGAGTGTGGTGGTCATTTGTGAGATGATCTTAAAAATAAAAAAAAAATAGGGGGGGGGGGAGGTGGGGGGAGGGGGGGGAGGGCACGGGGGACGGTTTGGGTGGAGTCTATTGTTGTATGTCAGGTAAGAGTAGTTTCGTCAAAGTATCAATCAAATCTAATCATAAATAAAGAAGTTATGGCAATTTTAGCAAAATTTAATAATTTGACCTTGAGAGTCAAGGTCATTCAAAGGTCAAGGTAAAATTCAACTTGCCAGGTACAGTAACCTCATGATAGCATGAAAGTATTTGAAGTTTGAAAGCAATAGCCTTGATACTTAAGAAGTAAAGTGGATCGAAACACAAAATTTAACCATATATTAAAAGTTACTAAGTCAAAAAAGGGCCATAATTCCGTAACAATGACAACCAGAGTTATGCAACTTGTCCTTTTACTGTACCCTTATGATAGTTTTTTAGGTGTTCCAAGTATGAAAGCAATATCTATGATACTTTAGGGGTAAAGTGGACCAAAACATAAATCTTAACCAAATTTTCAATTTTCTAAGTATAAAGGGCCCATAATTCCGTCCAAATGCCAGTCAGAGTTACATAACTTTGCTTGCACGGTCCCCTTATGATAGTTAATAAGTGTTGCAAGTATGAAAGCAATAGCTTTGATACTGTAGGAATAAAGTGGACCTAAACACAAAACTTAATCAAATTTTCAATTTTCTAAGTATAAAAAGGGCACATAATTCTGTCAAAATGCCAGTCAGAGTTACATTACTTTGCCTGCACAGTCCCCTTATGAAAGTTAGTAAGTGTTGCAAGTATGAAAGCAATAGCTTTGATGCTTAAGGAATAAAATGGACCTAAACACAAAACTTAACCAAAATTTTCAATTTTCTAAGTATAAAAAGGGCACATAATTCTGTCAAAATGCAAGCCAGAGTTATCTAACTTTGCCTGCCCAGTCCCCTCATGATAGTACCGTAAAACGCTGTGTATAACGCGCATTTATGTATAACGCGCATCTACTTTTTTAAGCTAAAATATAGGAAAAAAAAGTTTTTGAAGCAAAAAAATCGGGGCAAAAATTCCGTACCACAGGCTAACTGAAAATCGTTATATTTACATTGCCGATCTTCTGTGTTCTTTTATTGCTTCAATTATTAATTATTTTAAAGACGATAACGATATAACTAGTTTGTGTGTTTTTTTTAAATCATATTATGCGTAAAAATAAATGTTTGGATTTAAATGAATTATGCATGAAATGCACACTTTCCACGAGGATACCATCAAGGTTTTCATCATATGCCTCCTAAGTAACTGTCCACGATTTTATTGTGGAGGAGTACACATAACGGATGGATTAGTTATAACTAAGAAACTGACATTATCGATTGGTAATGTCACGTGGTTATTCATGCTTGACTTATTCACAACCGCGCGTTTATTTACATTGCTGATATCATGTGTCTTTTCGAGTGTCTATAATTGACAGGAGACTTTAACGACTCAAACTTCTCAACACCATTACGACATTATGGGCGATAAACAAACAATGGAAGTGTGAAGCCGTTTGCCGGTTCGCATGTTTTGATAATAGCCCAGCTACACAAAACTTGACAGGTGACGCAAATTGCTCGATAACCACATCCTCAATCTTGACAAGACATATGAAAACGTGTAAACAGACACAACATCAATTTTATTAACACATTTGAAAAGCAAGAAATTTAATCATAAATATATCGGGAAAGACCTTGCCGACATACTATTGTAAATCGACAAGTGTCCCCAAATAAATTGTGTAACCCTAGTACAGTAGGTTATAATATTGTGGGAAAACAATAACATTTAAAAAAAAATGGCTTCCTTGTTTTTCATTCTCTTCTTCAAATTTATTCGATTTCAATGCTCTGTACGTACCTGAAAAAGATAGAAAATATTTATGTTAACTTTATAATGTTTGTCCATCTTATTCAGATCGTAAATATAACACTATTATTAACATAGTTACAGTTTAAACACCGGGAAACAGAATGATACGAATTACCGCAACTGGGTAACTGACAGGGAAAAAATGTCTTGGCATGGCTGTAGTTGTGCATAACGCGCATCAAGTTTTTAAAATGAAATTTTGGGGTAAAAAAGTGCGCCTTATACACAACTTTTTACGGTAAGTAAGTGTAACAAGTTTGAATGCAATAGCATTGATTCTCACTGAGAAAAGTGGATCTAAACGCAAAGCTTAACCAAAATTTTCAATTTTCTAAGTATAAAAAGGGCACATAATTTTTGTCAAAATGCACGCCAGAGTTATCTAACTTTGCCTGCCCAGTCCCCTCATGATAGTAAGTAAGTGTACCAAGTTTGAATGCAATAGCATTAATACTTTCTGAGAAAAGTGGACCTAAACGCAAAACTTAACCGGACGCCAACGCCGACGCCAAGGTGATGACAATAGCTCATAATTTTTTTACAAAAAATAGATGAGCTAAAAATGCACCAAGTGACACCGTGACCTAGTTTTTGACCCGGCAAGGCCCATGTTCGAACTTGGCCTTAAGATCATCTAGATACAACTTCTGACCAAGTTTGGTGAAGATCGGATGAAAACTACTTGAATTAGAGAGTGGACAACATGCTGAATGTTTAAAACGCACTAAGTGACCCCGTGACCTAGTTTTTGACCCGGCAAGGCCCATGTTCGAACTTGGCCTAGACATCATGTATATACAACTTCTGACCAAGTTTGGTGAAGATCGGATGAAAACTACTTGAATTAGAGAGCGGACACTTAATATGGACCGACAGACCGACCGACAGACCGACAGACAAGTTCACTCCTATATACCCCCCTAAACTTCATTTGTGGGGGTATAATAATCCAAATTTATGCCTACTATTCCGTACTCTTCATTTAAATTGCACATAAAATTGAAGACCACTGCGCTAGTGTAAACACAACACTTTCATGTATTTGCTTTATTTTCAAGAGAATTCTTTTACTTTTTCATGATTTTCAGAAAATGTTGCATGGAGCAATATACACATGTTCAGTGGGTAAACCCTGTCATGATTTGATGCCAATTTAATCAAATCTTTTCATATAAACATATATGCGGAAATGTTTTTAACAAATTGCGAACGTTTTCTTTGTGTGCAATTCATGTACACTTTTTCTTGTCAATGTTGCTCAAAAGAAGATCGACCGATCAAACAGAAACTTGTTAAATTGTCATTATTAGTTATAAAAAAAAATTCTCTTTCAGGTTCTATAAATATGTTCAGTGAATCGAATTTTCGAAGGTTTTGTTGACCTAATGCTTATTGTAATCGAGTACTCTGTCTCTCTCTTTTTTAATGTGACGTCTCAACGCAAGGTTAATAACGCATGTAGTAATGTAATTTGTGGGCGTGTATGGAACAAATACTATTGGCTTTGCGTGGTCAAACACGCTGTAAATAAACAATTTTAACATGGATTTAACAGGAATGAAATAAATCTTTAAAGGTACATCGTTTATTGCAGCATTGTTTGAATTAATTCAGATTTTTTTTTTGCATGTTTCCTTAACCGCTTGATTCACGATAATTGGATTAACCGCTTGATTCACGGTAATTGGATGATATTTATTTCCATATAGCTACATGTAACACCAGTACTGACTACATACATAAAAACTTCTGAATTTTAACCACTGTTCTAATCAGGAAGTAAGGTTAACAAGGCTACTGTCAAGCAATATGGTCCCCTACCGGCTCCACCATTATCACAAATTCCACCATTTTCAGAATATTTTTTTTGGTTGCCATAGCAACCACAATTTTTTACATGAGAACACAATGAAATGATGTGCATAATGTCCATATTGCCATCTATACTTGTTGCAAGTTTCATGAAAAAATATTAAGAACTTTTAAAGTTATCGCAGGATTCAGAAAAGTGTTCAGGGTCCACCATTTTCAGCAGTATTTCTTGTCTATTTGTTGCCATAGCGACCAGAATTCTTGACGTAGGGACAAAATTAAATGATGTGCATAATGTCCATATTGCCATCTGTCCATGTTTCAAGTTTCATGAAAAAATATGAAGAACTTTCAAAGTTATCGCAGGATCCAGAAAAGTGTGACAGACTGACGGACCGACACACAGAGCGAAAACCATAAGTCCCCTCCAGTAACCGGTAGGGGACAAAAAGCAGTGTGCAAATTTCAGTTTTGAAATCACTAGCCCTTTTGGGCTACCAGATGGATTTTTTCACTAGCCCGGACCAAAGTTTACTAGCCCAAACTGTTTATCACAAGTTTTTAAAAGTTTATATTTTTGACAGTTCTTGGATAGTTTTTATTGCAGGTAGGGTGTAATTGATACAGATTGCAAATAACAGTTTATCCCAATTAACTGGAAAAGTTATTATAATATTTCAATGACACAATACGATTATACTATTTATGTATGAAGGTACTCGTCAATCAATACCTAATATGCAGTCAAGATGCAAAGGTTTATGTCCATTCTGTAAATTATTTTAGGTGCCAATTGTCCCAAATTTGAAATCCGAAAAATTAAGCCAAGAGTCTGAGGCCGTATGATAAAGCAAATAGAGGGCAGTGTCCCCTCCCCCTAGTTTATTGTTCTTCTTTTTTATAGTCTTTCTAGGTCCAATTCTGGTGAGTACAATGTGAAAAATTATCAACCAGACTATCCGCAACACCGCATGTGTATTCATCATTCTATCCCTTACTTTCATGTATCGTCCCTCCTCATAGTATCGTCCCCTTAACAAAAAACCTTTATGAAGTGCTGGAAGGTTAATGTTTTTCAATTTTTAGAAGTTGTAATGTATTTGATGGTTATCCATGACTATTACGACAATCATTCTCATTATTTCCGGTATTCATTGGAAAGTAGGTCATGTTTATTCCAGGGTGATGCTATGATTTTTAAATTACGTAACTACAGCATTCTAGATAAGCTGCGTATCAGCGTAATTTACGCATTAGAAATAGCAAGATACGCTCAATTCATCATTTCCGTGCGTACATTTAAGCAAGCCAATCTGGAGTTACCCAAATGATGTAAATTCTCTGCGTACAAAGTAAACAAAAAATATAAACAGCTGATTGTCTTTCGCCAAAATATGAGACTAGTTATTTTAAAAATTAGAGCTAATTTATTCGCTGGATTGTAGAAATAGTTAGCCAGTCGGTATGCATACTCTGAATCATCTAGACGCATGGTAAATTCAGTATTGATTTTTTAAACAGACAGTCAAGTACTTATGTGTTTCTTAAATTACATGAAGAGGTCAGCATTGCTTCTTCTTAACAAAAAAAAAATACTTTTCAAAATAAAATTGATTGTTTTCAAAAGTTGTATTGAGTAAAAACATTGTTCTGCCAATACTGATTTAATTTCCTCTGTTTTCAAATCAAAATGGACACACTTAAACACTAATAAAACGACTGTTGAAAGTTGGCAAAAAATGATTTCCATGGCTCTCGGTGGTGGAAGCCTATAAACCAAGGACAGCTAAAAAAACATAAAAACACTTTAAGACACCTACTACTAATAAGGAATACACATAGATAATGGTTTAACGTGTTTAACATGATTAAAGTAGTGTGTCTGTACCCGGCTATATTCTTGTTTTACTTTTAGCAAATTACCCTTCAAGCAAGGCAAAATTTGACCATTTACCCCCATGCTTTGAAAAGTGGGGGTATTTACCCCCATCGGTAAAAAATTATCTATAACGCTGTACTCACAAGTAAGTAATTTGTTAATGGATTAATAGTAGCTTTATCAAATGTGTTATATGCCGCTAATTTTTCAATAGAACAGCGATAAGGGGAATACCACAACTATTCTGCTCACTGTCAACATTTTATACTTCTTACAAGAGCACCGTATCCTTCTGACCAAAAGAAACATGGAGGATGAAGCAATATCAGGTAAGTGGGTGACAAAATGTTTTATTATAAGACACTGCAAAATGATTGCCACTAGCGAAGCACTCCACCGAATTTCTGAACCAATATGTTGTCTATTTAAAAGTTGACCAGTCGTGAAATATTAGGATGACTTTGAAATAGTGTTTACAAAAAGTCGTGTGGCGCTCGACACCATTCGTACTTGTGAGAAAAATGAGATGATTGTCCATGTGTCAGACCTGATGTAACAGACTTAAATCATTGTTTATGTAAAAAGAACATGCCATAGGAACCTGTTTGTTTCAATATCTGTTAAAGGCCTTATTGTTTGGTGAAAACATGCATCACTTACATAAATATCGATGCACCGCACAACACTGATTATAAACACTGTATTTATTTTCCGTGTCACTGAAATTCGTGGCACCGCACATGGTTTTTAATGATAAGCTAGAACAAGCCATTGCAGGGTTCGACATTAACTTTTTTTTACAGAAAGACCATCGGACCAGCTCCTCTTAAACTGTACTAGCCCGAATCTGATGTCTACTAGACCATAAATGACATAGCAAATAAACACACTTGTGTCATGAAACTATTTAATAAGGGTTTATCAGTAAATAATCAGTGAACACCATAACTTTATTTTGATGCATAGAGGAAACAATAAAATAAAAAAAATTGTTTTGCTTTTCTTCGTCAAATTCAAGCCATGGAAACTGACTCCATTTTCCATTAAGGATAAAATTGACGCTTTCGTTTTTTTCATATTTACGTTTCCTGTCAGTTTTACCGCGGATTCTTTTTTATTAACTGATTTGTCGAACGAAAATCAAAACTTGATCAAAGCCATTCTTGATATTACTTTGTCTTGTCTGCCACGCAAAAATGTTTACAATACATTGACGATACCAAGTCTTAAAAACATGCTGTTAAGTTTTACAACACTGCAGAAAATCATTAATATGCATGACAACTTGACCAATGGAAACAAGCAATTTCTGCAGGAAGCTCTCCTACGCGGCTAAAAATAGCGATGAATCATGTGAATGCTCCGCATTTATTTATATACACTAGTTTTGTTCTGATGTAAATAACGGACACGAGAGTAATTTTACACACTGTCTGTCGGACGTGCCTTAGTGTCGAACCCTGCATCGTGAGAAGAATTTATTTACAATAATCTTCCATTTATAAAAGTTACATGTCCCAGAATTGATATTGAAAATGATGGCATGCTTGCACCAAAAAA
Source organism: Dreissena polymorpha (assembly GCF_020536995.1). NCBI lineage: Eukaryota > Metazoa > Mollusca > Bivalvia > Myida > Dreissenidae > Dreissena > Dreissena polymorpha. Next base: position 3,889,770 of record NC_068361.1, on the reverse strand, counting down.
GGTTCACCGGGATCGATTGTCTTGCTTTCCAGTACGTGGAGGGCACATGTTTAAGTCTCATGTTTCAATTTATCTATATTGTTGTGGTAAAATACAATTGATAATTATTATTGATTGATTTCAGATTCATAATCAGTAAAAAAAGATGTCCAGCTACCATTATGAAAGGTATAAGCAAATGTTGGTGTAAAACTAACCGAAGGAAATAATAAATCTAGTTATGTATAAAGTGTACAAAGTGATGTTGCATTGGTTAAATTTACTGAAATATGAATTTGGTGTTTCTGGCCAAAACCAAAGATATATACCAAAGATGCTCTTGCCTACTTATATCAGAAACAAAGGGGTTACAATTATAAAAAAAAAAATTTTTTGAGACTGTCTATAGAAGCTTGTGAGAGCATGTCTCCATAGATAAGATATTACAGCGCGGTCCGTTTTAATGAGATGTAAAGGGTTTGAATCATATATAGTTATTTCCGTCAAGTATTAAAAAACAATTTGAAAACCAAATATTTTCAAAGTACATTGTAATAATCAGCAACCGGAGGAAAAAGTCTCATTTTCTTGTTTTTTTGTTTGTTCAAACATATAATTGAACGTGTCTTCCTTTTGAAAGAAAACATATCAGAATAAAGCGATGCCAAAAAATCATAAAGATGCGGTGCTTTTACGGACATTGTTGAGCAGTGTTCACATTTCTATAATGTCAGTGTTGAGCGGTGCATACTTGCTTACACGTGTAAATGTAAAAATCACAGTTATATTCAATAAAGCATGCCATAATGTGTTGTACAAACATGTATATTGATTCTTCTACCATAAAATACTGTTTAACAAAAAAATCTTTCATTTAAAATCTGCAAAAAATATGAGTTTTTGCGTCATGAAAGTCACTTCTTTCCCGACATGCTCAAATTGTTTTCACTATGTTGAAGCTAATAGCGACTCAATTTTGATGCGGAAAACGGCAATTAGATGTAAAGTATATACTTCCTTTGGTGGAATATCTTTTTATTACCAACTTACCTTCTTTTCTTGTTGTTTTCTTTCATTTCTGGGCTCGCCAAAAAGTTTGCGGCCATGTTTTTGACAGAAGGATACGGTGCTCTTGTCAGAAGTATAAAATTTTGACGGTGAGTGGAATAGTTGTGGTATTCGCCCTTTCACCGTGAATAAAGTGTAAAAGTATTTTATAAACAAAATGAGCAAGAGTTTCGGTTTTCCATTAAGAAACTATTTTTAGAACAAGCACAAACAGTACACTCCACGCGTTTTCCCCAAATTCCCTCCATACTCCCCGGGTTTCGACCTGGAGGGAGATTAAGAAAATCCCGCTATACGCGGCGTTTGCATGATTTTGAACGCGGCGGTTAACGATCGGCAAAACTGATAAGCCGACACGGCGGCCCTCGGCGTTGGCAACGCGGGGGAAACTCCGCGTTTTACGAGATAACGATCAATTTAATTTTGTTTGACTTCCTGATTTTCAAATAAAATTACATTTATTACAAGTACATACATGTACATGTAGTATAATATTTACAATTAAAAAAAAACAACCAAGATAGATCGATCCCGACGTGGTTGTAGTAGTTGTTGTTTTATAGAAAACTCGTTGATTTACGACACACAAAACGTCGTCTTTTAACTAATACTTACCAATTAATATAAACACAGTTTGCAACATTGTTTTTATTTTGATAATTTAATCCAAAGTTTTCATGTTAGCAGGTGATTTTCTATACTGAACATGTATACAAATGACCAAGCACCCTAAAAATCTCGCAAATCGACAGTTTGACGTAATCAAAGAAAAGCCTCTTCCTGTCTAAAGGCATAACTTACTCAAGTAAACACGTTCAACTATTGCATAAGGAATGGTTTTAATTGTCGGAACAAAGTCAATTCTCCGCTCGCTAATGCATTGATTTTCTCTTTGTTTGTAGGTTATTCCATTGATTGCTAAAAGGTGGTAACTATTGAGTTGATAATTGCATTAAATATTCACAGTTGTATTCTTGTTGCGTCGACATTCTAAACAATGTTTACCAGTAATTATGGACCAAATCGGCAGAGTGACATTCACACATGTTAATCCATTTTGTCAAAACACCGCAGACAGCAGTCTACACAATAGGTCAGTAAACAAGCTTTGCGTGTTTTCATAACGTCAAACACTTCAAATCCAGTTCCGCCCAGATGTCTTCTTTAGTCAGTTTACTATACAATTAGTGTTAAAATAATTACTCTACTAAAATACCGTAACGATAAAGATTCGGCGTGTTCGATTTAAAATTATTATAGAGGAAATATAAACTTATTCGCGATATAATTTCGTTAATAAATACCAAAGAAACTTTTAACCGAAATCAACAAAATTCAATGTTCTCTGCGCTACAAAGTTTGTATTAAAAAAATCAATACACACACGCTTTGCAGGAGTATACATTGTACCTTGACTTTGTACATTGCAGCATAATTTTCGCGCGCTTTTTGTCGGGAAATATACATGACTGTATATTGGAAGCATTTGTAAACGTCGTGTTAACAATTAAAAATCGTAGTGTGTTTCGGATTACGAATTATTATTCTCATTTGGAAATTTTACGGAACATTTATCCTTGTGTCACATGTGTTATGATTTAAATATTAATTTGTCAAATGTATTATATTAGACTAATCCATATTGTAGACGTACCTGTGAATTAAAAAACATAATTTTTATACGTATTAATTTTCTATACAATTATCTTTTTTATACATGTACTACAGTATTTAAACAATTTATTATAACAATGTTTTTATTTTTTGGCATGCCCAGTAGCACACTGCTAACGCGGCGTTGCGCGGCGATCACTGATAAGAACGGAAAGTGTCTGCATTTACCGACTAGCCTAAAGTAATACACGCCGCGGGAATTAGCGAACGCGGCGTAACGCCGAGCGGTTTATCGAGTTCACATCGCTCTTCCAACGCCGCGTGAACACTCGCTAGCAGAAAAAAAACCCGCGGAGGGAGCGCGTTTTTTGTGGAAAACGCGTGGAGTGTACTGTACGCATCGTAACAAATCTTAACAACCAATCAGAAGTGATGATACAATGAGACAAGGTGTAGATGAAACAGATTACTAAAGGGAGTTAAGTCTAACCAGTATTTTGTCAAAACATGGCCGATTTAAATGCAGTTTTCGTTGTTATGTCCAAGAATACACATTTAACTATATATTGACATGTAACACATGGGTGTTTTTGTATATGTTCACTTCCAAAATTCGTATGTATTCATTAAGAGGGCCGATACCACAGAAAGACATGCTATATAATTATGTTTTAATCAAGAACGTCGAAAATAAATTAAAATATACAGATAATACTGAATCTGGAAAAGACTGTACGAAAACATATAAAGATATGTCTTTTGCACGTGAAATAAAATATGCATATCGTTTGACTGCCGAAAATGAAAACCAGTAAAAAGTAACCAAGCAAATACGCAATGATTTTCAATGAAAGATTTATTAATAATTTCCAATTTAAATAATACGGGCAAAAGCCCGCAAAGCGGGCGTTGACCATTCATACATATGGGAATTTAGACATAAAATTACATAACAATACCACATATGGATACGTCTCAAAAAAATTTGCCACGCGACATATATTTTCGCGATGCTATTTATGAACTTGAACAAATCAAAAACACTTTGACATTTGCTAAATCACATGTAAATACATACCTCAGAAAAAGTTATATCAATGACATCATAATTGTGTAGCGAATCGCACTAAATATTCTCGCATTATTTGTGTTTCTTCACAACCGTTCCAGAATTAGGTCATTACTCAATTATCTCCCCTGAATGCTCTTCTTCAGTGGGTATAAGCCGAAGACTGGTTCACTACATATAGTAACAGTCTTCACCGAACACAATTTAGGGGAACATAACCCGTCTTTAATATATTGCCGAATCTCCGATTTCTGTCGAATTTATTTGCTTTGATCTTTTCGATATCTTATTGTTATTATTATCTTGACAAATCACAAACGCTTGTTAAAAAAATATTTGTTTTATACACTATAGTTGGCATCTCTATTCTTCAAGTATTCTCGCGGTATTTCAATAACGACACCCTACTGTTTATGTATCAGAATTTGTAACGCATTTTCCATTCGCTCTCAGAAAGAAGTTTTACGTTTGATCATGAGCAATATTCTGGTAAGTTGTCGTTGTTACCCACCAGAAACACATTTATTCACAAATTTTTAAGATATTCAGATCTAACTTTTTAGTCTTTTAGCTTTAATTTTTAAAGTATTTTCACCTCGTCTGCTCGCACTTTACCGATATCCCAAAAGGTTACATATCACTATAAATAGTTTAGGCCTAAAACCACAAAATCCGATACCGTTGGAATTTTCGTACCACAATCTTACGTAAAAAATCTTCCAGATTCTAAATCAACAAAAAACAAGACATTTATAAATTGTCTGCATTATTGATCAAATTTTAAGATATTTGTTGGTTTTCCGTTTTTAGAAGCTGTTCTGCCAAGGCAAGAGCTGGGCATTATACAAGCCATTATATCCAGCAAAACTGACAGTTTTGGTTTACAGAAATCAACAAAGGAGGGATTCCCGAACTATCAAAACTTCCAAGCTATACACACAGTTATTATCTGTGGTGATCTTTATTGGTTCTGTTTGTTTACTTGGATGGAACATGTGTGAACTTTTATAGAACTTTGAAAAGTCTATATATGTCTATATATAAACAAAAATCAGCTATGGTATAATAAGATCAGATGTGCAAACAATGTCAAAGGGTTGTTAAATTAACAATTTGAAGGCAATTATGCTGAAAAAATATGAAAACTTTCCATCAAATTTTGTCTGTACATCGACAAGTGTCTGCCGATTATTGTCAAACTAGTAATACAAAACTTACCACAAGTATTAAAAAGCACTAAGTACCAGTGATCATTTTTAGTAAGATAGTGTAATTCTAAACAGTAGCAAATAGCTTGTTTAGTAAATGCATAATGCAATTAATATGATCTCCGTTCTATTGTGTAATTAATAAATTGGTTGTTACTTGCTAATCCATGATAAATGTTTTATGGCTAGTGCAAAACCAGCATTGTTAATTTTGTAATTTTGTAAAAGGTAATACAATAACACCACTTTGTAATTTCATATACGTAAATGTTCTTGAAATGTAGGTTGATGAGTTTTACTTATTTTGTAACTATTATTTTATGTGCAAATAAATGATGTGAAGTGTTTTGTATATCCACACAATACCACATATCTTTTTATATATGTACTGTATTATGTGTTATTTGAATGCTTAAATAAAAAAATATGGATGATATAACATGATGCATTCTAATATTTGCATTCAAATTGTAACTGTAGAGCTAAGTGTATGCAGTTTAGACTGTGATTTTAGAATTGCTACAAAATGGCTAGTTTTTTAGTGGCCGCACAATTTAAACTATTCAACAATAGTTTGCGAAAGAAAATTAGAAACCTGCAAGATACCTGTATTTATTAAATATTTTAATTGTGAAACAAGTATGTTGTTATGCTGTTACACATAATTATACATTGATAATAAATAAGAAGACAATAAGTGTTGTTAACGTTTCCCAACAGTAGAAATCATTCTTCTGATGAAGTCAGTGGTATACAGACGAAAGCTCCAGGTATGGCTTTCAATACGTAGTGTGTGTTATTTGACAGTCTAAAACTTATTGGATTAAAAAAAATCCTGTCAAATTTGTCAATACAAATTGATTTGACACATCACATGTACTGTATGCTAAATGCAACTGCTTTAGCAAGCTGTCAAGTTGTTTTGAGACATTTGATGAAACAAACTGGTTCCTGGGTAGGACCAGTACTTTGTGTCTATATGACGTACCATGACGTCGAAAGTCTACAAGACCTACTAGGTAGAACGAGAAATGTACTTCGACGTACAGTTTTCACCGACCCTTGAGTGTTAGCCAATCAGAAGACACCTTACATCTGTTGCTTTTAGAGATATTTGACATTGAACATAAGTATTATTATTATTTATACCAAATTATGCGACTATCGACCGCTTACTCATAGATATTGTGCGTATTTATTAAACATTATTATTATTATAATTTATACCAAATTATGCGACTATCGACCGCTAACTCATAGATATTGTGCGTATTTATTGACCTGGCGTGGCGGAATTAACCTCTGACTTATGCAAGTTATGGTTATCACAAAATATGACCAACGGAGAGGTTATAATACATTATTTATCCCGTTAATGCTTGGTAACTGTTTGGTTACCGTTGGGAATTTCCTACACAGTAATGCACTGGAAGGTCGTGATACTCCGCCCCGCATGATCAATAAATACTCACAATATGCTGAATAATTTTAATTTTAAAAAGGTAACAATTGAATCTTCTTCAAATTTGTATACAATCTATTTCAATGCATTAAATACTTGAAACTTCTATGTGTTGTTTTTTGCCATTCTGATATTTTTATTCATTCTGTCCTCAATTAAAAAAGAGATTTTAAACATTTATTAGCCGGATTTTTTTCGAAAAAATCTCGGCTTATAGATTGATGTTGTCGGGCGGGCGGGCGGGCGGGGGGGGGCGGGCGGGCGGGCGGGCGGGCGGCGTGCTCGAAAATGTTAAAGTTCTTATTTCATGGTATAACTTTGGTATGCTTGGACCTAGAGTCTTCAAACTTGACATGAAGGTTGGCCAGGATTAACAGATGACCACTGGTCATTTCAAGGTCATTCATTTGAAGGTCAAGGTCACTGTGACCTTCAATATAAAAAATGTTAAAGTTGTTATAACTTTGGTATGCTTGGACCTAGAGTCTTGAAACTTGACATGAAGGTTGGCCATAACTAGTAAGTAACCACTGGTCATTTCAAGGTCATTCATTTGAAGGTCAAGGTCACTGTGACCTTGAATGTAAAAATGTTAAAGTTCTTATTTCATGGTATAACTTTGGTATGCTTGGACCTAGAGTCTTCAAACTTGACATGAAGGTTGGCCAGGATTAACAGATGACCACTGGTCATTTCAAGGTCATTCATTTGAAGGTCAAGGTCACTGTGACCTTCAATATAAAAAATGTTAAAGTTGTTATAACTTTGGTATGCTTGGACCTAGAGTCTTGAAACTTGACATGAAGGTTGGCCATAACTAGTTAGTAACCACTGGTCATTTCAAGGTCATTCATTTGAAGGTCAAGGTCACTGTGACCTTGAATGTAAAAATGTTAAAGTTCTTATTTCATGGTATAACTTTGGTATGCTTGGACCTAGAGTCTTCAAACTTGACATGAAGGTTGGCCAGGATTAACAGATGACCACTGGTCATTTCAAGGTCATTCATTTGAAGGTGAAGGTCACTGTGACCTTCAATATAAAAATGTTAAAGTTGTTATAACTTTGGTATGCTTGGACCTAGAGTCTTGAAACTTGACATGAAGGTTGGCCAGAACTAGTAAGTAACCACTGGACATTTCAAGGTCATTCATTTGAAGGTCAAGGTCACTGTGACCTTGAATGTAAAAATGTTAAAGTTGTTATAACTTTGGTATGCTTGGACCTAGAGTCTTGAAACTTGACATGAAGGTTGGCCAGAACTAGTAAGTAACCACTGGACATTTCAAGGTCATTCATTTGAAGGTCAAGGTCACTGTGACCTTGAATGTAAAAATGTTAAAGTTCTTATTTCATGTTATAACTTTGGTATGCTTGTACCTAGAGTCTTCAAACTTGAAATAAAGATTGGCCAGTACTAGAAGATGACCACTGGTCATTTCAATGTCATTCATTTGAAGGTCAAGGTCACTGTGACCTTAAATGTTAAAATGTTAAAATTGTTATAACTTTGGTATGCTTGGACATAGAGTCTTCAAACTTGACACGAAGGTTTGCAAGCACACTTAGATGACCACTGGTCATTTCAAGGTCATTCATTCTAAGGTCAAGGTCACTGTGACCTTGAATGTAAAAATGTTAAAGTTCTTATAACTTTGGTAGGTAAAAATGTTAATTCAAGTTCATATTTGTGACCTTAAATGTTATTGTTGTTCATGTATATGCATGCATTCAAAACATAACACAAGGTTTGCTCATGCCTTGAAAAGTACTTACATTTCATTTTGACCTTTGAACAATATTTCAGTAATTTAAGTATTGCATTGACAAAAACACGAAAGGTACTTTCCTGTCATTTAAATCAAAAATCCGGCTTCAATGCGGTCATCTCCGACCGCGGAACTCTTGTTATGAATCAATCTGAAGGAAAAGCGGCTCAAGAGACCAGTGTTTTGATTGGCTGTTCAAAAAATGTGTACGTCGAAGTACAAACATGTATGTCGAAGTACAAATTGTACTTTGACGTACAAATATATACTTCGAAGTGTATTTTATATTTATGTCGACGTACAATTATTGTACTTTGACGTACATTTCTCTTTTTAATTTGTAGGTCTTCTTGACTTTCAACCCAAATGGTACGCCATAGTATGTCTTTAGGGTTATCTAAAGAATGCTCCCACTTAAGAGATCAATACAGAGACCTCCCAGTGACTAAGACAGTTAGCAGACACCCCATCCACTATACCACAGACACCGAACCAGCTATAAATTCCTGTGGCTAGAAAACAAAAAAATATAAGATGCAAGATCTTTAAGCTTGGAACATGTAACTTGTTTTAAGATTGATTTTTTTTGGATGCATTACTTAATTATTGCAACAATTATAATATTTTGAACACAATCATGTCAATATCACAGGTGAAGGGCGCGTGGCCAAGTCACTTTAACACTATCAATTTGTCATAAAACAACATTTTTTATCATATTGACCAAAAAAAAAAAAAAAAAAAAAATTTTTTTTTTTTCTGATATGTTATATATGAACAAGGTAGGTATCTCTTGACACAGAAAAATCACCTTCATCAGCATTTTAAGCGATAAATTGCCTAAATGGCGGTCGATTTTCGAAAACTATGTACCATTTTGTTGGGAAAGGGTGCCTCGTGACGAAAAATGACCACAAACGGCTACTTGCCGACATAAACTACAAGAAAATACTTCTCGAACTCGAAGAAATGCTAGGTCGGCTCCGATCTGACCGATAGTTCAGTGCCGATTTTACAAGAGTAAAACTATCGAAATACCACAGCTACCGAACATAATACGCATTAATACAATAAACAAATAAGAGTTTATCAACTTACAACACAGATTTGTCCTTTTGTTTGCGTTCTTACCTCGAAATCGTTGTAAATCGGGAATTGTTTATCGGCAATTTCGAGTCAAGCTCCATGTCATCAGACGCTTACAAGGTGAAGGTCGTGGGGGTGTGTATGTTTCGGAACGCTTCTAAATTCTTCCTAACAATAATTCGGCGCAATATTTAAAACGTCAACACTGTTTTCTCACACAAGTATTTGTTCACAAAAATGACAATCATTACTTGGTAAGTTATGTATGTGATCCGTTCATTAATTATTTAAATAATGTGCAATGTTGACACATTGAATAATATTTATACATAGAAAAACTTTTTATTCACACTGTTTGCAGAAGAACAATGACGCTTCACGTTGGGCCTTTTTTCATTTCAAATGGTGTGAAAGACCAGCACACAAACGATGGATCCAGCCTTCACACTTGTCACATTGAATCCATTTATTAGCTTTGACTCCTTTGTTTGTGGAATTTGTTTTCTTGTTACAGACAAGGCACAGAACTTCATCATTTTCCTCCACTGGAGAGTTGTCACTGTCAGGATCCGACACATTTTTTCTTTTTCTAATTTCAACTTGTGTAGAAGTACTTGGTTGATCTATGTCAATCACTGTTGGACTTTGTTTGGAAATATTTTTATGTGGCTTTTTTTCACCTTTGGTAGACACCAAAATTTGTTTTCTGTGTGACATTTTCTTTTTTATTTGAAATAAACAATTTTTATCCGGGCTATTTCTCAGCAACTAATGACCGGAATTCAATGAAACTTTATGGGAAGCTTCACTACCAAGAGGATATGTGCATATTATCAGCCGGTTCTGGTCGGATGATTTTTCACAAAGTAATGGCCCTTTGAAATTTTCCATTAACTGTACATATAGTGCAATTCTTGTCTGGGCTATTTCTCAGCAACTAATGACGGGAATTCAATGAAACTTTATGGGAAGCTTCACTACCAAGAGGAGATGTGCATATTATCAGTCGGTTCTGGTCGGATGATTTTTCACAAAGTTATGGCCCTTTGAAATTTTCCATTGTACATATAGTGCAATTCTTGTCCGAGCTATTCCTCAGCAACTTTTTACATAGAAACACTTTTTATTCACACTGTTTGCAGAAGAACAATGACGCTTCACGTTGGGCCTTTTTCCATTTCAAATGGTGTGAAAGACCAGCACACAAACGATGGATCCAGCCTTCACACTTGTCGCATTGAATCCACTGATTAGCTATGGCTCCTTTGTTTGTGGAATTTGTTTTCTTGTTACAAACAAGGCAAAGAACTTCATCGTTTTCCTCCACTGGAGAGTTGTCACTGTCAGAATCCGACTCATTTTTTCTCTTTTTAATTAAAACTTGTGTAGACGTACTTGGTTGATCAATGTCAATCACTGTTGGACTTTTTTTTGAAATATTTTTACGTGGCTTTTTTTCACCTTTAGTAGACACCAAAATTTGTTTTCTGTGTGACATTTTCTTTTTTATTTGAAAATTTTCCAGAATGTCTTTTCTAAATTGATTTACCATGACCATCAAAAAGATTTTAATTAATTTTGTATAAATAATGTAAATATGTTTTTCAAAATCTTGATTGTCAATTATATTATTATAAATGTCAACAGTCTTCTGACAACTGTCTTTCACAGCAGTATAAAACTGGTGATATAAATTTTTATTTTCAACTAAAGTGTTTTTTGAATATTCGAACATATTTTCACCATGTTTTTTTAGGTTTTCGTCAACCAATAATTTTAAGGATTGTTCAGTGATAGAACAATAGAAATTGTACAGTGAATCAGGGATGTTGGTAAGCGATCTGTTTTGATTTTGCCTCCTACTAATGTCTAACATGGTTTCTGGCATGCTTGTGTCTTGCTCTTGTACTCTTAAACTGTCCAGAATATTTGCACTTATAACAGCTTCCTGAAACATATCTGCTTTGTCTGTTTGGTACATGGTACTTCTTTTCTTTTGTATATATTTGTAGTGTAGCTTTGCGATACAGTAACCACCAACATAACGTACTCTTGCCTGTGCTGCATTGGTGATTTTTCTTTCTGTGCTTTTTTTACTTGTAATTGGGATCATTTCAGCTTGTTTTTTAAGTATATATATTCGAACCGAATTTGTAATATTAAAAGACACATGTAAATGTTCCTCTGTAAATACTTCATTATTAAAGAATGACAAACAACTCATTCTGTACTCAGCACTTGTCTGATAAACATGCATCTTTGAGTAAAATTCTGTTAGCTTTTGTGCAGAAACAGGTGCCACATTACTTGCATCAATTTTTAAACTCTCCATGAACGACATAATTTTTGAATATATTATTTTCACAAAGTGTTCAAATTTCTCCCTATCAATATTACTTACAATATTGTTTGCTTTCAACTGCATTGGTGTTACAACATTTTCACATTTTAAATTCTGTAAAATTGCTTCTAAATCTAAATCTTCAGGCAACTTAATGTTTTCAGTTTGAAGTTCATCGATACTTTTGATGATGTTGTCAAATTCTTCATCGAATTCTTCAGAGGTACTTTCATTTTCACCAATGTCAATATCAGCCTCTGATGTAAGCAGGTTCTCAACTGTAACGTTTGAAAGCTCAGCATTATCTTCCCTTGTTCTGAAACAGATGACATGTTATAAGCTTTAAATTCTCAATGTAAGATGTAGACAAAATATTTCTTTAACCACTATGTACATTTTTTTATTAATAGGCCCTTAAGTCCAAAATTTTTCTTATTTTGACAACATAAAAGATTAAAAAGAAGAAAATTTGATTTCAAGAAAATTGAAAATAACTGCACTGATTTCAGTGATTTTTACTAGTTGAGTCAAAACAATAAACACATAGTTCTTAATACATGTATCAACTATAGCTGCATATATACGGGTATATGAGTCGTGTTCTGAGAAAACTGGACATGTGCGTAAAGTGTCGTCCAAGATTAGCCTGTGCAGTCCGCACAGGCTATTCAGTGACGACACTTTCCGCCGAAATTGGATTTTTGCTAAGAAGAGACTTCATTTAAACAAAAAATGTCATAAAAGCGGAAAGTTTCGTCTCTCATGATTAGCCTGTGCGGACTGCACAGGCTAATCTGGGATGACACTTTACGCACCTGCATTATGACTAATTTTCTCAGAACATGACATATATATATGAGCCTGGCAATATGTAAAAGGTTTAATGCATGTGCGTAAAGTGTCGCACAGGCTAATAAGGGACGACACTTTCCGCCTAAACTTGATTTTTGCTGAGAAGAGACTTTCGTTAAAAGAAAAATATCATAAAAGCGGGAAGTCATCCCTGATTAGCCTGTGCAGACTGCACAGGCTAATCCATGACAACACTTGACCCACATGCTTTAAACCCCCATTTCGCATAGCAAGGTCCAAAAAGAGACAAAAATACATAGTTGTTGGTTTCCGCCTATAGAAATAGTTTTGAATTCAGTTGTAAAAATTAAACTTTTCTGGCAATAAACTTATTTGCTTATTGAAATCAATTTCACAAAAGGTCAGAACAAGTTAACAGGCAATACACTAGTATGTTTAAAGATAAAACAATCCGTGTATGGGTTTCAGTAAGCAGTAACCAATATTTATGTATGCAATATTTATTATTAATAAAATTAAACCTGTACACTAAGGCCATTTTATTTTTGTGTGTGTTTCACAGAACTTATTTTTTGAGTCACAGGGGAAGGGATAAAATAACAATAACAAACATTTAAGAAGTAGATTTAGCAAAGAAATAGACAAAGTACTAACAATTTAAAACTTTATTTTCATTATTTTACAATTAAAATAATCTTAAAAAGTCTGCAAGTACAGCAAACTCCAATAAAATGAACAATATTTACTATCATACTAATGTATTGTCTTTTTAATGAAAAATGTGGTAGGAATTTGCATGAAACAAAAGATAAAAAATGGCCTCTTATATAAATGGATATAAATATCATTATTTTAAAATATTATTTATTAAAATGACTTTATAAACAAAATAAATAAAAAAAACATTAACAAGGAATTTAAACTTAAATTAGTATTAGTTATTACTGTAATATAAGTTATAATAACAAGGTACAAACTCACTTTTATTACTGTTTTAAAGCTATTTTTTATAACTTAAGTTATAACTTTTTAACTTTAATTTTCAGGCTATTGTCTAGAGTGTGTCTAGACACAGAAGGTGCTGTTGAAGTCAATTCATTGTATAAGGCATATGAATTTGAAATGAAGGAATGTGGAGAAAGTTCCATATGTAACAAGCGCATATTTATTGACCACATTCCACATGTGTTTTGTAATGCAGTTAAGAAACGTATCAAAGGGAAAACCACCATGACAACATACACTGGCATAAGTGTGAAAAAACTGTGTGATGTTCTTGACAGAAAATCATTACCAGAAAACCCACAGGAAATAATGAAATTATTGCCTATAGACGTGGAAAAAATTGAAATACTCAATGACAGTGTTAAGTGCTCTATACCAACAAAGATCTTCTGTGATGGTAATGAGGTGTATAAGGTCATTCAATTTCAGTGTAATGGGCACTGGAAATTGAAGATAAGTGGGACAGATATAGACCTTAAATCTCTATTCATGAATGATTGTTTTAATGCAAATAAAGAGAGTGTTCAAACTGTAATACAGGGCGTTCGCCTACTGAAACTTTGTGCTGGTGTTCAAATATCAAAAACTGTAATCATGAGCCGGTACCATACACTTAATAAGTGGACATTTGATAATGATAATGATAATGGCAGTAGATTAATACACTCAGTTGTATGCAACAGACTTGTTGGAATGAACTCAGCATCAGGAACATGTAAAAAATGCTTAAAAATGACTTTCCATTCAGACTCTAGCAAACACATTGAAAACAAGGAGAACATAAACATTGCTATTGAATTTGATAGTACCAGAGATAGTATAATGAAGCTGTTTCCTGGAGCACCTGGTGAAATGATTGAGCTCCTGTTAAGCCAAGCCCAAAATGTTGCTAGGGATCCAAAAGGGAGGAGATGGCCTCAAAGTATTATTTCTTTATGTTTGCAATGGTATTGCAGGAGTCCACAGTCCTATGAAGCAGTAAGAGAATCCAAATATTTGATATTGCCTTCACGAAGTGTTTTAATTCAGTATAAAACAAAAGTTAAACAACATGTTGGGTTCGATGACAATATTTTTCATTGGATGTTCAATGAAGCACAGCGTCAAAAAGTACCCCAAGAGGGTTACATCGGTGGCTTAATCATTGATGAAATGAGTATTCAAGCTGACATACAAATATGCAAATCGGGTGATGTGGTTGAAATGACTGGTCTGATGGACATAGGAGAAGAGGGTAATACTTCACATACATTAAGGAAAGGTAGCCACGAAAAAGTCCTTGGCACTCATGCATTGCAGATTCTGTTTTTGGGGATCACTGGTTTTAGATTTCCAATAGCCCATTTTCTATCTGATGGGATACAGGCCCCGGAAATGTACCCAATATTCTGGGAAGCTATTGACAAACTGAAAATGTTTGGGTTTAAACCTGTCTATACATGTATGGATGGCGCGCAGGCAAATAGAACATTTATGAAAATAAATATTGGAAATCAAAATAACACCTTCAAGACTGTAAGTCCTTGCACCTTTAATGACATTGTTTTTCTAATGGATTTTTCACATGTTATGAAAAAAATTAGAAATAATATATTGAAAAGTGGTATATCAGACAAGTGTACCAGAATTTTAACATTAATTAATGGACACACAGTACAGTGGCAGATGTTTATTGACTGCTATCAGTGGGACAGGTGCAATGCCCTGCAGCTTCACAGGCGACTTACAAATGAACACATGTTCCTGTCAAACCAATCAAAAATGAGAAATCACCTGGCTGAGGATGTTTTGAACGCTGAAATGTTAAATTTAATGTTACAGTATCAGCAGTACTTAGGAGAGAAGGGAAATGTCCTCACCGGTGTTATCGAGCTTCTTCAACAAACATCGCTTATGATAAGAATATTCAGAGACATGAAGCCAATTATTACCACTGATGACTCTAGGCTAACTGACCTAATGATTGTTTCCAAGTGGTTCAAGGACTGGGAAACCTATGCCATGAATTGTGAAATAGTTCCTAAAAACATAAGGGCAAAGAATATCATGTCCATACAATGTCATGAGGACATTCAATCCTGTGCTATTGGATTCGTTGAGCTGTGCCAGATGCTAATATCAGCAGAGTCCAAAGTGCGTATCACTCCTGGCCTTGTAAACTCTGACGCAGTTGAAAACCTGTTCAACCAACAGAGGTCTACCTACAATGGTGCTAATTCCAATCCCAATGCGCTACAGTACAGGAGATCTTTGAACAGCATTCTCCTTGGACAAACAACTGTATCCCAAAAAGCCAATGCCGGCAAGAATCGTTCAGCAGCCCTGCCCTTCAACTGCACAATGACTAGCGAACCGACAAATAAAAGGAAGTCAACATCTGGGATTGGATTAGGTGAAAAAATCAAAGTCATACGATATTAGCTAAGGGTAAGCTCTACTAAAGTGCAGGATCATATGGGATGGAGGTCAGCACAGAGAAGTCGAAGATCATGGTGAATAGCACAAACAACACCACCTAGGGACCATCAAACAATGAAAGCTTGCTTGGTTTGGACACGTCGCAAGGCACAACTCACTGTGAAATACTGTGCTATTGGTTTGACAGAAACATGTGTTCATTTGTAACCCTAGAAGGAGGTCACCGTCGAGGTCATCAGAAGAAAATCTGGATGGAAAATGTGAAAGAGTGGACATCCCTTCCCATTAATAAGCTACTCATAGCAGACCACGAAAGAACAAAAGCTGGCTTGGTTTGGACACGTCACCAGACACGACTCACTGTGCAAGACTGTGCTATTGGTTTCACAGGAACATGTGTTCATGTGTAACCCTAGAAGGATGTCACCTTCTAGGTCATCAGAAGAAAAGCTGAATGGAAAATGTGAAAAAGTGGACATCCCTTCCCATTGATGAGCTACTCCTAGCAGCCCACAAAGACCTGACTGGCGGAGAATTTGTGTGACGGCGTCCCCCCCTCCCCCCCAACGTCCAGACCGGTCGAGGGAATGACGATGCTTAAGGGTAAGTGTTGTTTTACATAATTGCAGGATTCTAATTTAACATTTTAGCTGCAAAATTGAATAGTAAGTGACGTAATATACCTAGAAGTTATTCTGCAACAGCTGTGATCTGTCAGAAATGGCCTTGTAGAATTGTCACGTTGAATGAAGTCTTGAACTACAGAGGGTTGCTTCAAACAAACACTGGGCGTGAAGTTCACCACTCTCACTCCATCTGTGGTACGCGCCCTTCCCAGTGCTACTCCAAGTTGGCCCGGCTTAAATATGCCTTTACAATTGATTTCCACACTGAAGAGAAACCAATTTTAAAATAATCACAATTATTATCTACAATTATATTTTAAGGATATACAGTTTATAAATATTGATCCCATTAGGATTTTTTAGCTATACATGTATGACAAATGTATTTTAACATGTTTTCTTTTAATTGCCGATTTTATAAGGTAATTTTAAGATCTACAAATAAACAAAGCTTAACATGACACTTAATGAAAATTAATTACCATGGTAAGCTGACATGAAAAAAATCATGTTCACCCTTTGCATGCTGGGAAATTTGTCGTCTGCTAAAATGTCGTCTGCTGAATTTCTCAAATTAGCATTTTCTTAGATTTTTTTCAAAGAATATTATCAGAATAGCAAACAGTTTGGATCCAGATGAGACGCCACATTTTGTGGCGTCTCATCTGGATCCAAACTGTTGGCAAAGGCCTTCAAAATTCTGAAAGGGTTAATTTAAATGAAGGTGATACAGGAAAACATTATAATAAAGTATGAGCAATATGTTATATAAAAAATGACTGGAGTTTTACCTTTCAAGGGTCATGCCTTGCGACTTGTGGATACTAATGGCAAAAGCAAGCTTCAATGGATACTGCTCTCGAACAGCAACATCATGGTTCTTTGAAGGACTGAAAACTGATTCATTAAAGGCATGTTAATTTAAAGAAATGCAGAACTGATCGTACGCGTCGTTGAAAGTATGTTATATCAATATTCATCATTTGTTGGGTCAAGTTAAAAAAAGGAAATTAACACGGGCAAAAAGTTATATAAAAAAATGTTTTGTTTCCGTAAATTGATTGGCAGTACTCAGATAATTATATTTAACTATGTAATAATGTAACATAAATTAAGTGTGTTGATTTAATTTAACATACCAGAACATTTCATTCTTGGAACAGGAACTGATTTCTCTCCAAATTTAACAATTGGACCCTCTTCCGTAATTGCAGACACCACGCCTTTCAGTCCATTCACCAGCTTATCGCTGAGGTTCCTCATCAGAATAACAGGGGCTCCAATTTTTAACCAAAGATGTTTTGGTATAATCATTTGTGATAGAAAATTCCGTTCACCAGTGTCTGCAGACAGGAATTCATACAGCTGTCCTGGAAATTCCATAATTTTAGTACGGTTGTATTCGTCAACTTGTTCATTTGTTGAAAAAAGTTTTGTTGCAGCATCTGGGCTCTGTAACTGTCGGGCAAGGCTTTGAATAAATTTAACACAATCACTGGTTGGATTACCCATAGAACATTGTGCAATAGCGTCTATCAGCTGGAGTTCACTTTGTCTGACAACTTGCCTAAGCTCCAACCTGTGTGTTATTACTTCAAATAATGGACTTAAAAAACAAAATTCACCATTGTCACTGAAAATAGGGTTAGAAACTGGGGGTAGTTGGCGAAAATCACCGGCTAAAATGAGTTGAATGCCACCAAATGGCAAGTTTGAGTTTTTTATCCTACAAATAGAGTCCAGACATTCAAATAGTTTTCTACTCATCATGGAGCATTCATCAATGATTAAGATATCAGTTTCAATAATTCTTTGTTTGCATTCCATGTAATGTCTATTGTGTTGTACTAATTCTGCAATTTCCTTTTTATTATTTCGTCCGTCGCCATATCCGGACCACTTGTGGATGGTCATGGCATCCGGATAAGCAATGCACGCGATGCCTGTTGTTGCTGTGACAGACAGCTTTTTAGGTGTCTTTTTGATAGTGTCAATGATTTGCTTGATAACATACGACTTTCCCGTTCCTGCAGGGCCATGAATTAAAATGTTGTGGCCTTCCAGCGCCCTTTGAACTGCTAGATTTTGTTCTTCGTTAAGCGACATGTGTGATTCTTTTCGTAACTGCGATAAACGTAAATATATACGGTTCTCTGTTTCAGGTGTTCGGTAACTCGGATGCGCGGAACCAATCGGTGTATAAATAACGTGAGGTGAAGGTCGTTCTGCAAGCGCCTCCCGTTACCCTGATCATCGTACACAATTGAAAGTAAACATTCAAACATAACGATTATATTAGTGTTTGGTGTGATCAAAAGGACAAATCTGTGTTGTAAGTTGATAAACTCTTATTTGTTTATTGTATTAATGCGTATTATGTTCGGTAGCTGTGGTATTTCGATAGTTTTACTCTTGTAAAATCGGCACTGAACTATCGGTCAGATCGGAGCCGACCTAGCATTTCTTCGAGTTCGAGAAGTATTTTCTTGTAGTTTATGTCGGCAAGTAGCCGTTTGTGGTCATTTTTCGTCACGAGGCACCCTTTCCCAACAAAATGGTACATAGTTTTCGAAAATCGACCGCCATTTAGGCAATTTATCGCTTAAAATGCTGATGAAGGTGATTTTTCTGTGTCAAGAGATACCTACCTTGTTCATATATAACATATCAGAAAAAAAAAAAATTTTTTTTTTTTTTTTTTTTGGTCAATATGATAAAAAATGTTGTTTTATGACAAATTGATAGTGTTAAAGTGACTTGGCCACGCGCCCTTCACCTGTGGTCAATATATTTATTAAAAATACATAGTTATCAAAAAAACTTAAAAAGCTTTTGCCCGTAAATTAGGTAGCACCTATAATCATATTAAAATTTAGATATAGTTGTTCATAACGTTACATCGCGTACGTCAGAGATCTCAATCGACGATTGTTTTAACAAGGAAGTTTCTTATTTTCTAGTAATTTCTACATGAAAAGTTTCGTTTTACCCCAATCCTCGTGGGAAAGCATATTGTTGGAGAAGAATTTTCGGTCAACTTCGGATACAAAATCCGTCCCCATGTTTCCTTGTCTTGTCGGCAACTCCAATATATTTGTCGTTTGGTTACAATCGATAAAGTGTCATGTTTCAGCGTGGAAAATCACAAAAACAATATCCCATAATACACCAAGGAGGAAGTAGTTGGTTTCGCCGGTGAGTTCCTTGTAGATTATATCCTACAGGTTATTCACAGTACAACTAGCGATTACAATGCACCAACATTAGCAATTTCAAATCGGGAATCTTATAATGTGTAAAATCGTTTTTTATTTATAATATTTAATTAATCGAAATAAATAATGTAAAATGAGACAATACATAATAATGGTAAAATACAGAAATCAATGAAAACATTATTTCAACGAACAATGCAAACTCGTTATGATAAGTCTACAACAAAACAAAAGGGTGCAACATATATTATACCCATTTGGTATATCAAATCGATAGAACATATATCATGTCCACATAAGATGTTGTTTTTGTAAAACTGGGAGCAAGCTAGTCGTAAATTCTGGAAAACAATTAGGATTTTATTGCATTTTCCTACATAAAGTGACCATTGACAGAGCGATCGGATAAGATAAAAATTCCACTTTGGAGTCATATGGTATATTTGGCTTTTATCAGACACATATCTGACCAAGGTATTCTTGCTTGTTCTGCCTTGCCGGAAACGCCTAAATGTATTATTTGTGTAACGGTTTCTTATTTTGCTTGCTGATAAAATCCAACTATCCTGCTACATATATCTCGTGAGTTCCAAGTATGAGTATCATGCCCGTCAGTTAACAGGGATGCTACCACCAAAGAATTAAATAATCGTTTAACATTGTGTCAGGTATTTGCAACCTTTGCTTATAATTAAGTTTAACTGTTTATGAATTTAAATAAGACAATCATATAGTCATAAAGTGCTTTTTATATATAATCAGAAACAACATAACATTACGTTGTTTATTGAAATCATTTTAATGAATATAAACAACCCACTCGGAAGTTCGATAACATATATCTCAACCTTATCGAACTAATTTAAAGATAACCACTCCGTCTATCTAAAGTGTACTCAAGGAATAACTCTTAATCAAATCATATTCTGGATAAGGCGAACAATATAGTAACAATGTCTTTACACAATTCTTATGTACTGGCATTTGTTAAAAATAGTAATTCAGGCATCAATATTTGAATACTTCACTTATGATTACCATTATATATTTATACCATATTTCAAGAGTTTTCGTGTGTGTTGTTATGTAATAAAATAACAGCAATATCGGATCAGTATTTTTTTTCGAAAAGAAGCTTAAACATTTATACAACCACTTTCAGCGTGACCTTGCAAAACGCAGCACTACATCGAAAATATAGTTGTAATTTATTAACAAATTACTTATTGCATTGAATGTCTGCGCTGTTTGGACACCTGATGACAGCCCTAAATTTGAATTCGTCCCTAAAGCCATGCATTCCAAGTAAACATCTATCATGACTGGAAGGATTTCTATTTTGTCACTTGAAATTTTGTATGCAAACCAGTGCTTTTTCTACATAATTGATCTATAAAAATATTATTCACAGTAAAGTATGTTAAGAAAACCCATACAAATGCTTACAATTATATAAAATATTAAACGACAATAGTATATGAATCCATTATGATATAGTGTGAAACTGCGGGATGGATTTGATACCAGCTAAGCTCCGAATACCGGATGTAGATTTGATAAATCACGTGACGTCTGGGTACTGACCATTGGGTTCTACAGTGAAGAAAGAACATAACGATTTGATTGGTTAAAATGTTTTAAAAGTACAATTATATAATAAAACTGGGTAATGAGCATCAATCTGTTCGTTATTTTTTCTTGCCCGCATGCAGAATACATGTACCTATGGATACCAAATATATTTTCGGCTAACGAGCGCTTTAACGAATACTCAAATGGAGTTTATAAATGCATAACTTTTGACAACAATATTTAAGCAATCAAATACTATTATTGGCACTTGTAAATGTCAATTAGTAATGAAACCAGAATACGTATCCAAACCCTTGTTCAAAAGTTAAACTCTCTATCGGACTTTTAAGACAAGGGCTGGCCTAGCTGTTGACAACATTGACAACATTTGGTACCAAAAATTGTGCTGTTTACTCAAGCACATAAAAAATAACGACACCCTGTAAAAAAAGCAAGCTATCAAAGGCAATAAGGAAGCGATCGACATATTATGTGACATTATTCAATTTCTAAGGGAGAGGCATTGAGGAAGTGTTCCACACATTCAGTGGACATTATTCAATATCTAAGGTATTATTTACAAAGCAAAATACACGAACAATATCATGGCAATTATCGCTGCATAATGACAGTTATTAGAACTAGTATTATCGCTGTCTAGTTACTAAATCATGTTGCAGTAACCAGGTACTGGACAGGTCGTGTTTGATTCAAAATTACGACCAAAATTGATTATTTTCCTCCAATCCAAGAAATGAATCTATCTACAGTTGTATAATCTTTTCTTATGCTTTCTATCAGTATCATTATCAAAGCGCTTAAGGCACTATAGTTGTTCATTATTGCAAAATTTTAGACGCAATTCATTTTTTCAAAATTAATCGCAAGTTTGCAATTAACACACGCCATTCAAATTTATCAAAAGTGTGTCGTAACGCACGGGTCGAGTTTTGTGTGCACTTTTTGTCATCCTATTCATTTCATAGAGATAACATAGACAAAATAACAGCAACATGACTCTTTTTGGACGTTCTGAAAGCATATAGAGTATGATGAAAAAATAGAACTGAATATAAAGACAATTTGCAATCACCATCATATTAAATGAATATTGTTGGAATATCGCATACCTATCTCACTAAGAATATAATTTCATGATGAAAATTCCCTGTACAAAACTTTTGATTTTTGACACCATATACAAATTCAAAGTAAACAAATAGATAATTGATGAAAATAAATAAAAAATAAATTTGCGAGCAATACTTTTTACTCACGAATTAGGTAGTCATAAAGACAGCCCTTTGACCCGTACATTGTTGTTTATGCATTGCTTGTTACCCGAGCAGTTCACACATTGTCAATAACTCTGACCGTAACATAGGTATAAAGCACTAATGCGCTTTTTCGGCATAGCTGTTTAACTCAGCTTTTCATATTACTGACTTTTACATAACGCCAACAGACACGCATGAATATTTTCGAATATTTCATAGGCTGATTCGAGATACAACCTCTGAACTTTGGCTGCATCACTGTATCTGTACTCAGTGCATAGGATGTAGCACTGTTCAGTGTAAGGAATTCCGGACTACCGGTACTCTCTGTATGTTCAAACGACCCAAATTGTGGCCCAGTTACAATAACGCGTTAAAATCCATAGGCGCTCGATGTCAATGACAATGTTTATTTATATATATATATATATATATATATATATATATATATATATATATATATATATATATATATATATATATATATATATATATATATATATATATATATATATATTCACACATATGGCCAGTTACGGGGTCTCTGATTTAGAAATAGGTTATGGGGTTCCCACTTTAAATACATGTATCTCCATACCCTTTTTTATCCGATATAAACACGAATTAAGGTATATAGGGGTACCTACTATTATTATTGTATATAAATACGTCATTTATTTAACGTCTTATACAAGGAAATATATAGCGAACTTATTTGCGAGGTATATACAATTTCAATTTCAGACCTGATTGTGGTTTTCGATTTAAGACCTTATTGTGAGATTTGATTGCATTACCTCCCCTACACCCCCCTCATAGTAATTAAAGGAGCCTAGAATGCGGGGTTGTATATAGACCCCGTTTTTTATATTGACCTCGTAAGTACAGTCTGAAAACTACCGAGACCGCGTAACTGGCACTATATATTGGTATATATATATATATATATATATATATATATATATATATATATATTTTAGTTACCCGTTGTTTATAGTTACCCTCCATTTTCCCAAGCCACGGAAGTGCGTAATTATGCATAATTAAATCGCTGTCACCCCGCTCGCTTATTGAAATGCGCGCGCAGGCCGGGAACCTCGCTCTTTATACACATAAACTTGACTTGAGGAACTGGCGAGTGACCTACCTTGTCAATATCTATGTACATAGTCGAACTATCTTTTTTTAAGAAGACGTTTTGTAGGATGATTTTTATTAATTTAGTATGTGTATGCATTATAATAAACAACGGGTAACTAAAAAATAAATAAATAAAAACATTTCATTGACATCGTGCGCCTATGTTAAAATCCATCTCGCAGAATTTCAGTTTTGCTTTTAAGATGAGAAAACAATCATTACCGAAATAGTATTGTCACGATAAGAGGAAATCGTTTAATTATCCAACCACAATGTTTGCCGTACTTGGTCAGAACATCTGGAAATCGTTCCTGAACGTCTGGATAGGCTGCCATTATTAACAAGTTTTCCATTTTGAATTCAATTTTGTATCAAAAAGCATTGTGCTCAAATGTGCCATTTACAATTCGCAATGAGATTTTAATGACCCTCGTCAGGCGAAAATGGGTCTTATTCCATATGCGCCCATCATATATATAGCCCACTCAGCCTGCGCATCTTTCAGTCTGGTCAGGAGATACATAATGATATCATAACATATTGAGTGATTTTACAGCGAACAGCATCGCCTCTGACCTGACTGCGCAAATGCACATGTTGTGTTTAACAAACGCTGGCCGAAACGCATAAGACCCATTTTCGAATGACGCGGCTATGAAGGTGTGATTTAAATGTGTTTAAATCAAATATTAACATTATTTTTTTCGATAGTGAAGAAATATACTCGTAATAAGGGATGTGAGGACACATATGATGTGCACTCCCGTAGTATATTTTGTATCTACTTACACCAAATACCTATAGATTACATTATATTCTATAGGTATTTGCTTATACTAATGTGTGCTTTGACTGTGCCGACTACTTTTTAAAAAGATATTTCTTGTTATATTTAGTTGTTTTCGGTTTTAGCGATTATAAAGCATTTTTGAGGTTGTCTAAAGTATGCCTGTAGTAAATGGTGAACTCATGTCCAAAGGTTTATGAATTGAGAACTGTTAATATAAACAAGCAAATTCGTTGAAATGGTATCCCCCGCTAATGTGCTTCTGGACACAAAAGTGTTATATTTGACACTCAAAAAATGAATTTTTTCAAGATACAAAGGGCCATAACTCCGTTATTAACAGATGGTGTACAATGCCATTTGGCGCGCATCATCCTCTTATCCACATATATATATATACTCATACCAAGTTTCAATGAAATCCGCCAAAGCACTTCCAAGATATGGCTCCGGACACAAAAGCGCCGGACGGACGGAAAGACGGACGGACGGACAACGCAAAAACAATATCCCTCCGCATATGGCGGGGGAGAACAAGCTTAACCTTCTACTAACCTTCTACTAATGCGTTGCTAGCATCCGTAAATACAAAAGAGCGCCGATATCTGTTGAGAACAAAAGAACGTTTCCCAGAAATCCCCGCTGAAGAAGCATGAACGATTTCGACATTGTTAAATAACGCATAACGAGACTGCCGAGATAACGCGGGATTCAGGGTTCGGGGGGGGGGGGGGTTCTGCCAGTATTCGCTCTACAGTACACACCTTACCTATCCGCTGTATTGACTTTATAAATAAAATAAAAGCGATAAATTGCCGAGTTATTACTACTAAAACAATCATTATTTTTATTACAACGTTTAACGACCATCTGCGATAATAGTTCAGTACCATTGTTATTAACGGCACTGTAATTAACTACTGACAAAAATAACGAGATCATACCTTACTGTACTGTGTGCTGAAACCTGTCAGACATTAAAACAACCCCATGCTATTATAATTTTTAGTTTAAACCCACCACTTATTAAAAATAAACATTTTTTATTATATTAGCTCATTTTTCTAAATTTTCAGATCATTATTAAGCAAAAGTAAGTCCCCAATTCCAAGCTTACCCCGGCAGCTACACCGGTAGAGTGTTGATCTCTGACTCACTCATGGGTTGGTAAGTTTAAGCCTCAACTCGGGTTCATCTCTTAGAAATAATTACACCTGAGGCTACCCTGTCTGTAACCCAAATTGCAGTTGAAGGCCACCGGCATACATGTATCAAATACAATGTATGTGCTTATGTTAACATTTCCTGAAGATTCAACCACTGAGCAGGATAACTAAGGTTACCCCATTTTATTAATGAAAACAATTAAATATACTATAAGTTGTATCCAAAAAGACAAACCAACTAGTGCCTACTAGTACTATCATAATGAACATCATCCATTAACCATCTATACCTTCAGGTCTTTTGGCTCTGCTACATCAACAGGAATTAGCGTTCGGTTAATGTTTTCTGTGTTAATCATAGGGATTACAATTAATAATATTTCATCCCAACAACAAAATCTTTACAATGATAGTATTCATTTTACAGTCAGGTTTTACTTCTTTTAGGTTAAAAACTAAATAGTGAATCAGTTTTTTAGATGAGCTTGTAACAAACACACACACAAGCTCCTGCACATACACACACTTTAATGAGCAAGCATTTGGACTGTCACAGTTATTGCTTGTTGGAATGTCTCAGACTAACCAGCATATACAAACAGTCTTCACTTTAGCATTTTTGAACAACTAGCGGCAGCCCGAATCTTTATGCATTAATAGAACATTTTAAAATACCCACTAGCCCGACTATATGAATTTGGAAATTTTAATAGCCCAAATTTAATACATATCACTTGCCCCGGGCTGTCGGGCTATGGGGTTAGCGTTAAGAATTAAAAGCAATAAGAATTCTTCAAACATTGATACTTGTCTTGTTTTGAACAATTCTGCCATGCAGGGTAGTTAATGGGGATAGACCAACACACAACCAGTTAAGGAGGACTGTGATGCAGGTGAAAGTTTCACCCATATGGATATTTAGCCAATGGACATTTGACCAGGGGCACTTATTTTAATTCGAAGTAAATGTTTTCTTAGCAGTGTTAATAGTCATGTCAACACATAACATGTTATGTTAAATGATTATATCACAACATTGGATGTGTAGCAACTTAAACCACCATCCATTTAATTATATTTCTGAATGTGTAGGATATTTTTTAATGTAAGGGTATGAAGTAGACACATATCTGAAGTATCTTTATTTAATTTTTTTCAAAGAACATAGTCATGTAACTGTGGTGATCTATAATATTAATTGCAAGAGTTAATAAAATTCCAGGTGTAGAAGTATTGAGCTTCATGCAGAATGAGATACAGTATCCCAGTTTCTGTTGACACTGTGATATTCCTGAAATAAATGGTTTCTATAAATGATTATATGACAACATATAACAATAAACAATTCAATAACATTTAAAGACAGCAAAGTTATCTGTTTTAAAATAATTGTTCTTTTTAAAGTAAAGTATTTTACCAAATGTCATCAAACTTCTAATTTGTCCAAACTTAACAAATAAGATATTTTTCCATACCCCACCCGCTTTTGGCATGTTTCGTTTTTACCTACTTTAAACACAATAAAATCGAAATAAAGCATAAACATGAACGACAATTAAATCAAAGATACTAAGCTAATCACAAATTACAAATAAATCATACCATATAAGTTATATCTGCAAATTATTGGAAAATTATAATTGCATCAACACAAAACTGTATGCAGACGCACTGCAGTAGATGATCGAGTACCCCCCCCCCCCCGACCTCACTAAATCCACTCAGAGTTGTCTCCCTTAAAATAATGTCGAAAAGGTCACGAAAGAAAACGAGGTTACAAAACAGAGCATTCGTATTATTATTTTAATAATTGTTTGTTATATTCGGTTTCAGCGATTATGAAGCATTTTTGTTGTTGTCTATCGCATCGCTGAAGTTATTGTTGAACTCGTGTTCAACGTTTTATAAAATGAGAATATAAACAAGCGTAACTATTTACGTTGTTTTCTCGAATCTATTAATAGCCTAAGATTATGAATGACATTAACTACGTCGTTGAGGTGTATGTGAGAGCAAGGAACGACAACTCTGCGTGGAGATTGGCATGCAATTGTACCTCCCTTGTTTATCGGCAGCCGCATCTATTAATAGCCTCAGATTTATGAATACGCTGAGCAAAAATACTACGTCACGAAGACGCAGCAGAAAGTGGACTATTTTAATCATTCATAAACAATCTCTTCCGCGACATGTATAATACAATCATTGTTTATTGATTCTTTTCTATATAAGCTCCGTTCGAAACTATTACATTTAACACGATATTCTTATAATGTTTCCATTTGTGAATGAATATACCGTTATTTCGAAGTCGTCGGGACCGTTAAAAAAACTTCGGATTAACGATAATTCGAAATAAACATTTGACAGACGACTTTGATTCTGTAATAATTCTGTGTAATTCGCATGGTTCGGTTACACGCTACTATTAATAATTGTTTACTTTTTTATCAGATTGCAATAGATTTCTAATTGTAACAAACGAAGGAATAAAAGGATTCTTGTTCTTCTTTTTATGTTTTCTCTAAGTACAGAACATATTAAATATAATGAATATGCACTAATTATCAGAACATATAAAATATAACGAATAGCACAAAATACCAGACCATATAAAATATAACGAATAGCACAAATTGTCATACATAACGTAAATACAGATGAATACATTTTCGGAAATGGATTAACATTTTTTGTAAATAAGACGCGATGTCTCTCTGAACAGCATTAAACTGGACGCGTGTAACATATTTCTCCTATTTGTCAAGGAGATGGAAGAACTCACTTCCGCCCGTGTTTGCTCGCAGAAGGTAGAGTTTATATAAGATGAATTTCCTTGGATAACATTTACTCAAACCTAACTTGACACGTTTATTTGTTACTAAAGAATGCAAACTACATAAATAGTAATTATCGGCTTTTGACGACATTATAAAATTAACACGATACGCGCAGACGACAAAGGTGTAATTATCAGCTTTTGACGCACCACGCCCAGACGACAAAGGTGTGAAATTTTGCTCAGCGTTTTGCAGCTTTGACTTCGGATTAAAGATTGATGATTAGGTGCGAATTATAGTGTTCGGACCGACAGAATCACTTCGAATTAACGATTTTTTCGGTTTAACGAAGTTCGGATTAACAATGAAATTTTACATTAAACAAAGAAGAACCGAAATCGGGACCGGAAAAATACTTCGAAATAACGGTGACTTCGGATTATCGGTGTTCGAAATAACGGTGTTGAAGTGTAGTTGGCGAACTCAAGCCTGTTGCATAAATTATATAACTCTTTCTAGCGCGGATACGGCGTGTGTGGCGTTTGTAGGCTCTCCGTAGATAAGGCGAACCGACTTGAATTTTGATTGACGACATTAGCTGGTCGCTAGGCGACCAACTAAAAAACTAATTTATTAGTGGCGACCGATTGACGATTGATAAAAAATCGAATGGTATTTTATTCCCAAGCACGCATTGGCTGGGATGACAACGATTTAAATATCTGAGCCCATATTCACAAAGCACCTTGTGACAAATTTTAAAATCGCATTAACATTATATTTAAAAAAATCCCTGATTTAAAAAACATTGGGCACATGGGTCATTTTACTTGAAGTTGTAATAAAACGTTCACCAAGATATTGCAGTTTACTCTCTTTTTAATAGAAATCCTTCTTGTCAAAATGGAAAATTTTTCTGAAACTTCCTAAGTACGTCTTAACTTTAGTTTTTCCATTGGCACTTTTTAATTGTCAATACCAAACAACCACTCAGTAAAAAGATGAT
The DNA here is from genome assembly GCF_020536995.1 of Dreissena polymorpha. Taxonomy (NCBI): domain Eukaryota; kingdom Metazoa; phylum Mollusca; class Bivalvia; order Myida; family Dreissenidae; genus Dreissena; species Dreissena polymorpha. Next base: position 3,860,369 of record NC_068361.1, on the reverse strand, counting down.
CCCTCAAGTGTCAAAAAGACGACAATTCTTGCTAAAGCATATAAGCAAATAACACACATTGTAATATGCAAAGAATGCTAATGCATTGATGCTGATTTTATTTTATTAAATATGTTGCGAAACACTATGGAGCACTATGTTCCTTTTGCATAAGAAACTGGCGAATTTAACCCATTTATGCCTTTTGGACTGTCCCGTCTTTCTAAATTGTTTGGGATTGCTTACCCTGGCGCCTTAAAAGGAGTAGACATGAAAAATATTTTCTCTCTTTTTATTGTTTCTTAAGTTTCGTTGTTTGCTATACTGTAAGGTTCATAATAATTAAGAGTTTTATTTAAACATGTCATGCTTCTAAGACATAAGAATTAATGGAAGTTTTACAAGAGCTGTCAGAAGACAGCGCGCTCGACTATTCGAGTGCTTGACAGAATAACGTAACCCATCATGGGGACATTGTTCATATTCAATAAGGTCAAGGTAATATAGTCATATAAGGTCAAGGTAATATAGTCATATTCTAAGTGGAATAGGTCCATAATTGAAACATATTGATCGCTTATGTTTTTAAGAAGTTGTAATTTATAGACGATTCTGAGTTCAGTTATATTTTCAACAATCTATTGAACATTTGTAAAGACATAAAACAAAGTAATAAGATTTTATTTCAAGTTTGATAGTAATAGTTTGGGTGGGATGGTCCGTCAAAAATGAAATAAATAAATATTTGTTTTTTTTTACCACGTTAAACAAATCTTTTTGGGTGTGGCAGTGGGGTGGAGAGGGGTGTATAATGTTTAGGGGGCGGTCATTTATTAGATTATCTTTCAAAAATAAGAAAAAAAGGAAAAAACAATTATTTTTTTCGGGGGGGGGGGGGGGTGATTCTGGAGTGGGGCGTGGGGGATGGTTTGGGTGGAGTCCATTGTGGTATGTCAGGTAAGTGTTGTTTTGTCAAAGTTTAAATCAAATCTGATCATAAATAAAGATGTTATGACAATTTAAGTAAAATTTATTAATTTGACCTTGAGAGTCAAGGTCATTCAAAGGTCAAGGTCAAATTCAACTTGCAAGGTACAGTACCCTCATAATAATAAGAAAGCATTTGAAGCTTGAAAGCAATAGCCTTGATACTTTAGGAGTAAAGTGGATCTAAACACACAATTTAACAAAATATCCAAAGTTACTAAGTCAAAAAAGGGCCATAATTCCGTTAAAATGCCAACAAGAGTTATGCAATTTTTATTGTACAGTCCCCTTATGATAGTTAGCGAGTGTTCCAAGTCTGAAAGCAATTATAAATGTGATACTTTAGGAGTAAAATGGACCAACACACACAACTTAACCAAATGTTCAATTATCTAAGTATAAAAGGGGCCATAATTCTGTCAAAATGTCAGTCAGAGTAACATAACTTTGCCTGCACAGTCCCCTTATTATAGTTAGTAAGTGTTGCAAGTATGAAAGCAATAGCTTTGATACTTTAGGAATAAAGTGGACCTAAACACAAAACTTAACAAAATCTTCAATTTGCTATGTGAAAAAGGGCCATAATCCTTACAAAATACTTGATACAGTTGTCTGCTCTTTTTTATAGATTGGGATTATGCTGGTAAAGAAGTATGCAAAATATGAAAGCAATATATCAAGGGACATAGCAAATATTTGAGGTGGTACAAAGTGAAAAAAGGGCCATAATTCTTCCAAAATTCTTGATACAGTTGTTTGCTCTTGTTTATAGGTTGGGGTCATGTTGGTAAAGAAGTACGTAAATATGGAAGCAATATGTCAAGGGACATAGAAAATGTTTGAGGTGGTACGCACACTTTTACATAGATTTATCACTAATATGCATATTCTAAGTGAAAAAAGGGGCCATAATTCTACCAAAATGCTTGATACAGTTGTCTGCTCTTGTTTAAAGGTTGGGGTCATGTTGGTAAAGAAGTATGCAAAATTTGAAAGCAATACGGGCACAAATACACTACCACAATACAAATGAGTGAACATTTTGAATTGCACGAAACGATGTTTGCTATGAATCACCAAAGCATATTCATGCAAAGCACGGTCAACTCACGAGGGCTCATTTCTAATATATATTGATTGTGTTGACAAATGAACAAAATCAAATATCACGGTTAGATTAAAAGAACTATTCTTTTTTGACAATGAATATAAAATAATTGTTTGTTAAAAAATTGCTTTAATGTAATTTGACCGACAGAGCAATCCTTTTCACTAAGTTCCTTCTTCTGCGTACGCACCTTATGTTCCCTGATAAAACGGTCACATGACCAAGACGCTAACCAATCAGACGATTCTGAGATATGATCTGGTAAAATTGTGCTAAATAACAAATTTATCAAACACACGAACACTTACGATTCGCTTATTTTCATAATGGCGGGGACGACTTTTAAAAACTGTAATTAGATTTATGATGACGCTTATCTAATGTCCACTGATAAAAAGTTATTATAAAGCACCCAAAAGTCTTGACACCTCAGGAATCGCTGAACCTTCGTTTCTGGCTATTCGTACGCGGACATGGTTTAATGGTATAACGCTGACAGTTGAACTCCGGAATTTGTATAAAACTTAATAGCAAAAGCTATTAATTAAAAAAGCACGCGAATGTTAAGAAAATAAGAAATTAAACTTTGGCTGCATCACTGTATCTGTACTCAGTGCATAGGATGTAGCACTGTTCAGTGTAAGGAATTCCGGACTACCGGTACTCTCTGTATGTTCAAACGACCCAAATTGTGGCCCAGTTACAATAACGCGTTAAAATCCATAGGCGCTCGATGTCAATGACAATGTTTATTTATATATATATATATATATATATATATATATATATATATATATATATATATATATATATATATATATATATATATATATATATATATATATATATATATATATTTTAGTTACCCGTTGTTTATAGTTACCCTCCATTTTCCCAAGCCACGGAAGTGCGTAATTATGCATAATTAAATCGCTGTCACCCCGCTCGCTTATTGAAATGCGCGCGCAGGCCGGGAACCTCGCTCTTTATACACATAAACTTGACTTGAGGAACTGGCGAGTGACCTACCTTGTCAATATCTATGTACATAGTCGAACTATCTTTTTTTAAGAAGACGTTTTGTAGGATGATTTTTATTAATTTAGTATGTGTATGCATTATAATAAACAACGGGTAACTAAAAAATAAATAAATAAAAACATTTCATTGACATCGTGCGCCTATGTTAAAATCCATCTCGCAGAATTTCAGTTTTGCTTTTAAGATGAGAAAACAATCATTACCGAAATAGTATTGTCACGATAAGAGGAAATCGTTTAATTATCCAACCACAATGTTTGCCGTACTTGGTCAGAACATCTGGAAATCGTTCCTGAACGTCTGGATAGGCTGCCATTATTAACAAGTTTTCCATTTTGAATTCAATTTTGTATCAAAAAGCATTGTGCTCAAATGTGCCATTTACAATTCGCAATGAGATTTTAATGACCCTCGTCAGGCGAAAATGGGTCTTATTCCATATGCGCCCATCATATATATAGCCCACTCAGCCTGCGCATCTTTCAGTCTGGTCAGGAGATACATAATGATATCATAACATATTGAGTGATTTTACAGCGAACAGCATCGCCTCTGACCTGACTGCGCAAATGCACATGTTGTGTTTAACAAACGCTGGCCGAAACGCATAAGACCCATTTTCGAATGACGCGGCTATGAAGGTGTGATTTAAATGTGTTTAAATCAAATATTAACATTATTTTTTTCGATAGTGAAGAAATATACTCGTAATAAGGGATGTGAGGACACATATGATGTGCACTCCCGTAGTATATTTTGTATCTACTTACACCAAATACCTATAGATTACATTATATTCTATAGGTATTTGCTTATACTAATGTGTGCTTTGACTGTGCCGACTACTTTTTAAAAAGATATTTCTTGTTATATTTAGTTGTTTTCGGTTTTAGCGATTATAAAGCATTTTTGAGGTTGTCTAAAGTATGCCTGTAGTAAATGGTGAACTCATGTCCAAAGGTTTATGAATTGAGAACTGTTAATATAAACAAGCAAATTCGTTGAAATGGTATCCCCCGCTAATGTGCTTCTGGACACAAAAGTGTTATATTTGACACTCAAAAAATGAATTTTTTCAAGATACAAAGGGCCATAACTCCGTTATTAACAGATGGTGTACAATGCCATTTGGCGCGCATCATCCTCTTATCCACATATATATATATACTCATACCAAGTTTCAATGAAATCCGCCAAAGCACTTCCAAGATATGGCTCCGGACACAAAAGCGCCGGACGGACGGAAAGACGGACGGACGGACAACGCAAAAACAATATCCCTCCGCATATGGCGGGGGAGAACAAGCTTAACCTTCTACTAACCTTCTACTAATGCGTTGCTAGCATCCGTAAATACAAAAGAGCGCCGATATCTGTTGAGAACAAAAGAACGTTTCCCAGAAATCCCCGCTGAAGAAGCATGAACGATTTCGACATTGTTAAATAACGCATAACGAGACTGCCGAGATAACGCGGGATTCAGGGTTCGGGGGGGGGGGGGGGGGTTCTGCCAGTATTCGCTCTACAGTACACACCTTACCTATCCGCTGTATTGACTTTATAAATAAAATAAAAGCGATAAATTGCCGAGTTATTACTACTAAAACAATCATTATTTTTATTACAACGTTTAACGACCATCTGCGATAATAGTTCAGTACCATTGTTATTAACGGCACTGTAATTAACTACTGACAAAAATAACGAGATCATACCTTACTGTACTGTGTGCTGAAACCTGTCAGACATTAAAACAACCCCATGCTATTATAATTTTTAGTTTAAACCCACCACTTATTAAAAATAAACATTTTTTATTATATTAGCTCATTTTTCTAAATTTTCAGATCATTATTAAGCAAAAGTAAGTCCCCAATTCCAAGCTTACCCCGGCAGCTACACCGGTAGAGTGTTGATCTCTGACTCACTCATGGGTTGGTAAGTTTAAGCCTCAACTCGGGTTCATCTCTTAGAAATAATTACACCTGAGGCTACCCTGTCTGTAACCCAAATTGCAGTTGAAGGCCACCGGCATACATGTATCAAATACAATGTATGTGCTTATGTTAACATTTCCTGAAGATTCAACCACTGAGCAGGATAACTAAGGTTACCCCATTTTATTAATGAAAACAATTAAATATACTATAAGTTGTATCCAAAAAGACAAACCAACTAGTGCCTACTAGTACTATCATAATGAACATCATCCATTAACCATCTATACCTTCAGGTCTTTTGGCTCTGCTACATCAACAGGAATTAGCGTTCGGTTAATGTTTTCTGTGTTAATCATAGGGATTACAATTAATAATATTTCATCCCAACAACAAAATCTTTACAATGATAGTATTCATTTTACAGTCAGGTTTTACTTCTTTTAGGTTAAAAACTAAATAGTGAATCAGTTTTTTAGATGAGCTTGTAACAAACACACACACAAGCTCCTGCACATACACACACTTTAATGAGCAAGCATTTGGACTGTCACAGTTATTGCTTGTTGGAATGTCTCAGACTAACCAGCATATACAAACAGTCTTCACTTTAGCATTTTTGAACAACTAGCGGCAGCCCGAATCTTTATGCATTAATAGAACATTTTAAAATACCCACTAGCCCGACTATATGAATTTGGAAATTTTAATAGCCCAAATTTAATACATATCACTTGCCCCGGGCTGTCGGGCTATGGGGTTAGCGTTAAGAATTAAAAGCAATAAGAATTCTTCAAACATTGATACTTGTCTTGTTTTGAACAATTCTGCCATGCAGGGTAGTTAATGGGGATAGACCAACACACAACCAGTTAAGGAGGACTGTGATGCAGGTGAAAGTTTCACCCATATGGATATTTAGCCAATGGACATTTGACCAGGGGCACTTATTTTAATTCGAAGTAAATGTTTTCTTAGCAGTGTTAATAGTCATGTCAACACATAACATGTTATGTTAAATGATTATATCACAACATTGGATGTGTAGCAACTTAAACCACCATCCATTTAATTATATTTCTGAATGTGTAGGATATTTTTTAATGTAAGGGTATGAAGTAGACACATATCTGAAGTATCTTTATTTAATTTTTTTCAAAGAACATAGTCATGTAACTGTGGTGATCTATAATATTAATTGCAAGAGTTAATAAAATTCCAGGTGTAGAAGTATTGAGCTTCATGCAGAATGAGATACAGTATCCCAGTTTCTGTTGACACTGTGATATTCCTGAAATAAATGGTTTCTATAAATGATTATATGACAACATATAACAATAAACAATTCAATAACATTTAAAGACAGCAAAGTTATCTGTTTTAAAATAATTGTTCTTTTTAAAGTAAAGTATTTTACCAAATGTCATCAAACTTCTAATTTGTCCAAACTTAACAAATAAGATATTTTTCCATACCCCACCCGCTTTTGGCATGTTTCGTTTTTACCTACTTTAAACACAATAAAATCGAAATAAAGCATAAACATGAACGACAATTAAATCAAAGATACTAAGCTAATCACAAATTACAAATAAATCATACCATATAAGTTATATCTGCAAATTATTGGAAAATTATAATTGCATCAACACAAAACTGTATGCAGACGCACTGCAGTAGATGATCGAGTACCCCCCCCCCCCCGACCTCACTAAATCCACTCAGAGTTGTCTCCCTTAAAATAATGTCGAAAAGGTCACGAAAGAAAACGAGGTTACAAAACAGAGCATTCGTATTATTATTTTAATAATTGTTTGTTATATTCGGTTTCAGCGATTATGAAGCATTTTTGTTGTTGTCTATCGCATCGCTGAAGTTATTGTTGAACTCGTGTTCAACGTTTTATAAAATGAGAATATAAACAAGCGTAACTATTTACGTTGTTTTCTCGAATCTATTAATAGCCTAAGATTATGAATGACATTAACTACGTCGTTGAGGTGTATGTGAGAGCAAGGAACGACAACTCTGCGTGGAGATTGGCATGCAATTGTACCTCCCTTGTTTATCGGCAGCCGCATCTATTAATAGCCTCAGATTTATGAATACGCTGAGCAAAAATACTACGTCACGAAGACGCAGCAGAAAGTGGACTATTTTAATCATTCATAAACAATCTCTTCCGCGACATGTATAATACAATCATTGTTTATTGATTCTTTTCTATATAAGCTCCGTTCGAAACTATTACATTTAACACGATATTCTTATAATGTTTCCATTTGTGAATGAATATACCGTTATTTCGAAGTCGTCGGGACCGTTAAAAAAACTTCGGATTAACGATAATTCGAAATAAACATTTGACAGACGACTTTGATTCTGTAATAATTCTGTGTAATTCGCATGGTTCGGTTACACGCTACTATTAATAATTGTTTACTTTTTTATCAGATTGCAATAGATTTCTAATTGTAACAAACGAAGGAATAAAAGGATTCTTGTTCTTCTTTTTATGTTTTCTCTAAGTACAGAACATATTAAATATAATGAATATGCACTAATTATCAGAACATATAAAATATAACGAATAGCACAAAATACCAGACCATATAAAATATAACGAATAGCACAAATTGTCATACATAACGTAAATACAGATGAATACATTTTCGGAAATGGATTAACATTTTTTGTAAATAAGACGCGATGTCTCTCTGAACAGCATTAAACTGGACGCGTGTAACATATTTCTCCTATTTGTCAAGGAGATGGAAGAACTCACTTCCGCCCGTGTTTGCTCGCAGAAGGTAGAGTTTATATAAGATGAATTTCCTTGGATAACATTTACTCAAACCTAACTTGACACGTTTATTTGTTACTAAAGAATGCAAACTACATAAATAGTAATTATCGGCTTTTGACGACATTATAAAATTAACACGATACGCGCAGACGACAAAGGTGTAATTATCAGCTTTTGACGCACCACGCCCAGACGACAAAGGTGTGAAATTTTGCTCAGCGTTTTGCAGCTTTGACTTCGGATTAAAGATTGATGATTAGGTGCGAATTATAGTGTTCGGACCGACAGAATCACTTCGAATTAACGATTTTTTCGGTTTAACGAAGTTCGGATTAACAATGAAATTTTACATTAAACAAAGAAGAACCGAAATCGGGACCGGAAAAATACTTCGAAATAACGGTGACTTCGGATTATCGGTGTTCGAAATAACGGTGTTGAAGTGTAGTTGGCGAACTCAAGCCTGTTGCATAAATTATATAACTCTTTCTAGCGCGGATACGGCGTGTGTGGCGTTTGTAGGCTCTCCGTAGATAAGGCGAACCGACTTGAATTTTGATTGACGACATTAGCTGGTCGCTAGGCGACCAACTAAAAAACTAATTTATTAGTGGCGACCGATTGACGATTGATAAAAAATCGAATGGTATTTTATTCCCAAGCACGCATTGGCTGGGATGACAACGATTTAAATATCTGAGCCCATATTCACAAAGCACCTTGTGACAAATTTTAAAATCGCATTAACATTATATTTAAAAAAATCCCTGATTTAAAAAACATTGGGCACATGGGTCATTTTACTTGAAGTTGTAATAAAACGTTCACCAAGATATTGCAGTTTACTCTCTTTTTAATAGAAATCCTTCTTGTCAAAATGGAAAATTTTTCTGAAACTTCCTAAGTACGTCTTAACTTTAGTTTTTCCATTGGCACTTTTTAATTGTCAATACCAAACAACCACTCAGTAAAAAGATGATCCCTCAAGTGTCAAAAAGACGACAATTCTTGCTAAAGCATATAAGCAAATAACACACATTGTAATATGCAAAGAATGCTAATGCATTGATGCTGATTTTATTTTATTAAATATGTTGCGAAACACTATGGAGCACTATGTTCCTTTTGCATAAGAAACTGGCGAATTTAACCCATTTATGCCTTTTGGACTGTCCCGTCTTTCTAAATTGTTTGGGATTGCTTACCCTGGCGCCTTAAAAGGAGTAGACATGAAAAATATTTTCTCTCTTTTTATTGTTTCTTAAGTTTCGTTGTTTGCTATACTGTAAGGTTCATAATAATTAAGAGTTTTATTTAAACATGTCATGCTTCTAAGACATAAGAATTAATGGAAGTTTTACAAGAGCTGTCAGAAGACAGCGCGCTCGACTATTCGAGTGCTTGACAGAATAACGTAACCCATCATGGGGACATTGTTCATATTCAATAAGGTCAAGGTAATATAGTCATATAAGGTCAAGGTAATATAGTCATATTCTAAGTGGAATAGGTCCATAATTGAAACATATTGATCGCTTATGTTTTTAAGAAGTTGTAATTTATAGACGATTCTGAGTTCAGTTATATTTTCAACAATCTATTGAACATTTGTAAAGACATAAAACAAAGTAATAAGATTTTATTTCAAGTTTGATAGTAATAGTTTGGGTGGGATGGTCCGTCAAAAATGAAATAAATAAATATTTGTTTTTTTTTACCACGTTAAACAAATCTTTTTGGGTGTGGCAGTGGGGTGGAGAGGGGTGTATAATGTTTAGGGGGCGGTCATTTATTAGATTATCTTTCAAAAATAAGAAAAAAAGGAAAAAACAATTATTTTTTTCGGGGGGGGGTGATTCTGGAGTGGGGCGTGGGGGATGGTTTGGGTGGAGTCCATTGTGGTATGTCAGGTAAGTGTTGTTTTGTCAAAGTTTAAATCAAATCTGATCATAAATAAAGATGTTATGACAATTTAAGTAAAATTTATTAATTTGACCTTGAGAGTCAAGGTCATTCAAAGGTCAAGGTCAAATTCAACTTGCAAGGTACAGTACCCTCATAATAATAAGAAAGCATTTGAAGCTTGAAAGCAATAGCCTTGATACTTTAGGAGTAAAGTGGATCTAAACACACAATTTAACAAAATATCCAAAGTTACTAAGTCAAAAAAGGGCCATAATTCCGTTAAAATGCCAACAAGAGTTATGCAATTTTTATTGTACAGTCCCCTTATGATAGTTAGCGAGTGTTCCAAGTCTGAAAGCAATTATAAATGTGATACTTTAGGAGTAAAATGGACCAACACACACAACTTAACCAAATGTTCAATTATCTAAGTATAAAAGGGGCCATAATTCTGTCAAAATGTCAGTCAGAGTAACATAACTTTGCCTGCACAGTCCCCTTATTATAGTTAGTAAGTGTTGCAAGTATGAAAGCAATAGCTTTGATACTTTAGGAATAAAGTGGACCTAAACACAAAACTTAACAAAATCTTCAATTTGCTATGTGAAAAAGGGCCATAATCCTTACAAAATACTTGATACAGTTGTCTGCTCTTTTTTATAGATTGGGATTATGCTGGTAAAGAAGTATGCAAAATATGAAAGCAATATATCAAGGGACATAGCAAATATTTGAGGTGGTACAAAGTGAAAAAAGGGCCATAATTCTTCCAAAATTCTTGATACAGTTGTTTGCTCTTGTTTATAGGTTGGGGTCATGTTGGTAAAGAAGTACGTAAATATGGAAGCAATATGTCAAGGGACATAGAAAATGTTTGAGGTGGTACGCACACTTTTACATAGATTTATCACTAATATGCATATTCTAAGTGAAAAAAGGGGCCATAATTCTACCAAAATGCTTGATACAGTTGTCTGCTCTTGTTTAAAGGTTGGGGTCATGTTGGTAAAGAAGTATGCAAAATTTGAAAGCAATACGGGCACAAATACACTACCACAATACAAATGAGTGAACATTTTGAATTGCACGAAACGATGTTTGCTATGAATCACCAAAGCATATTCATGCAAAGCACGGTCAACTCACGAGGGCTCATTTCTAATATATATTGATTGTGTTGACAAATGAACAAAATCAAATATCACGGTTAGATTAAAAGAACTATTCTTTTTTGACAATGAATATAAAATAATTGTTTGTTAAAAAATTGCTTTAATGTAATTTGACCGACAGAGCAATCCTTTTCACTAAGTTCCTTCTTCTGCGTACGCACCTTATGTTCCCTGATAAAACGGTCACATGACCAAGACGCTAACCAATCAGACGATTCTGAGATATGATCTGGTAAAATTGTGCTAAATAACAAATTTATCAAACACACGAACACTTACGATTCGCTTATTTTCATAATGGCGGGGACGACTTTTAAAAACTGTAATTAGATTTATGATGACGCTTATCTAATGTCCACTGATAAAAAGTTATTATAAAGCACCCAAAAGTCTTGACACCTCAGGAATCGCTGAACCTTCGTTTCTGGCTATTCGTACGCGGACATGGTTTAATGGTATAACGCTGACAGTTGAACTCCGGAATTTGTATAAAACTTAATAGCAAAAGCTATTAATTAAAAAAGCACGCGAATGTTAAGAAAATAAGAAATTAAATTAAGTGCATTTTATATGTTTGAAAATAAATAAAATATTGACAGGAGGACAAACGGAAAAGATGCATTTAGCATTACTGCTTTTCGCAGCGATTTTGCAGTGGACAATAACTGGTGGTCAGTGCAACAAGTATTCGGTATGACTTCACTTCTATTATTCACATTATTCATAAAGTATGTCTTTTATTTTTGCTATTCCTTAACACCTTAATAATAATAACTCAGTTATTTTATTCTAAAGCAAGTGGTTAAGATATGCATCGGAGTGCTTTTGGAAGCATATTCCAAGTTGTTCTATCTTAAAACAAAACTAAAATCACGAGCAGAACCCCAGGCTGCCTATGATTTGGTTTGTGAGACTTGTTAATTTTCATATTAATACTAACGAAAAAAAGGTTTGAAAGCCAACATATTAAGAACTTGTTTTTGTTTCAATGTATCTTTATAGCACAAGAAAACTAGTACAACAGCCGTTGATTTACTAGTATGGTAAACAAATGTTTGAGAAATTTTCGTTATAAGGGAATTGGCTTTGGCATACAACGCAAGCTCGATCTACTGGGAAATATTTTAATTTTAATGCTTCCATTTTTTCAATATAATTTTGTTTACATCACGGATGATTAATACTAAAAAATAAAATAAATTCGTAAAACGGATGGGCTAAAAATATTAATTAATAAGCAGTTTATATGTCCTTTTATTAATAATCATATCCAGGAAAGTATGTGCGTAAGTTTGTGAAAAATAGATTCCTTAGAATAATCATAAATCTATTGACTGAACAATTTTGAGAACAAAATCAAATTAAATTTTTTTAATAAGTCATTGGAATCGTAGAAATATTACACAACTAGGAAAGATAATATTATCATTTCATTCTTCTTCCTTTACTGACTTATTTATTTGTATAACTACCAACACCACGAATAGACATCATGAAAACTATTCATCAATAATTGTATGACTTCATTCTGACAGGGCCAAGCAAAATAAAAGCCTCTTTAAGTGTTAAGGTATTTAACGAAGGTGAGTCGAAGATGATAGATACTTGTATATTTTTGTGTAAAATAAGTGAAAATAGCAGTTCATTGGAGATAGGTGTCATGTTAATTACTATTTTAATTGGAAAAAGATTTTAAAACAAATTTTAATACTGGTGAAAATGCCGTCAAAAATGTTTTTACTTGGACAATTTATTTTGCTCGATGTCTTGAGAAAACTGTAAAATGTACATTGAAAAGCTGCCAATAACAAATCGTGATGATATTCTGGATATGCCTCTATTTGATAATCACTATTTTAAAATTAACAAGAACCACATTGATATTAGAAGTCTATGTGAAACTTGAATTCGTTTCGTGAGTGATATTATGATAGAAGTACATACGTTTATTTTAAAAGAATCTTTGGAATTACGTTTAGTAATAAAAGTACATTTCGTCTTGTACCAAGGATTAACTAACACTTAAATTTTCTAGATTAACATTTTGAAGACATGTCTCTTTTTGACAATAAAACAAAAGGGTTTAGCCTACAATACCAACTGACATGAAGAAAATAGTAAAAAAAGAAATTAGTAACCAGCCCTAAAGAAGAAAAACATATTTATAAAATATTAACCTAAAACAGTTACATTATAACTAGTCAAACAAATTTGAATTTAGAATTAATGAATATCGATTAGAAAAGTGTATATGCACTTGCGTTACATATAACTAAAGGATATATATGTTGATATCAAATGCTTTCAAATGCTTCCAGTGTAGAATAATCCACAGAATGTTGGAAACAGTATATCTCGTGTTCAAGATGAACATTTTTGCCAACAACTGATGTACATTCTGTAAGAATGAAGTAGAGAACATTGCATACATATTCTGGTTGTGCCTTTATTCCCAAGAAATTATTAACCCTTACAGTGCGGGAACCGAGTTGTGAAGGCCTTTGCAAACAATTTGGATCCAGATGAGACGCCACAGAACGTGGCGTCTCATCTGGATCCAAACTGTTTGCTATTCTGATAGTATTCTTTGAAAAAAAATCGAAGAAAATGCTAATTTTAGAAATTCAGCAGACGATATTTTAGCAGACGACAAATTACCCAGCATGCAAAGGGTTAAATTTGCTGTTGAGATTATCCATGGAAATAGACCAAGCTCACCTATTCAGCTAACATATCAGGATCTTATCATGGATATACACCATGGAAATAGACCAAGCTCACCTATTCAGCTAACATATCAGGATCTTATCATTGGATATACACACTCAACAATGACTAATATATACATTGTGTGCATTGAAATTAAACCGCATATTTTTCATTGTCAGAAGACAAATAGAAGTCCTTCAAAATTTGTACTTGTTAATAGCATAAGGTAAACTTTTGAAACATATATATCAATAATAATAAAAAAAAACAGACGAAAAATTGAAAAACTGGTCCCTGGTATTTTTTCACAGACATATCTTATAATTATTTTTTTAAATCATAACACGTAATTAAAAAAAATATCTATTTTTGTTTAGTTTAAATAACCAGTATATTATACATGATGTAATTAAGTACTCAGGTTATCTTTCATATGAGCAATAGGTTATCTTTCATATGAGCAATATCATATAGAAAATGTGTATACATGCTTACAGGAAACCTTTTATAACTATGTACTAGATATGTATGTATGCTTGTATGTAATACTATATTTAGAAAAAAAATGCACACACAATAATTGTTATAAATAAATATATTGATGCAAGAAAATTTTACAACTTATTAGGCAAATTAAAACGTATTAAAACGGCATGCAATAGCATAGAGTTAATGACAATATCTCAACAATGATGACATTATCACAGCGCTTTTTAAAATATGACAGCGTTGATGAAATATGACAGCGCAAATATTACACCATCAGAATGAAACAATAAATCCTTGCAAGTCTTTTAGTATTAACATCTTTCTGTTCAATACAGTCATTTTCATGGCACAAAAACGGCATCTGGGGGACCTCGTGTAACGTTACAAAACTTTCATTTACTTTTTTTAGGATATAACAGACAACCAGTGAGCTCGTGTTACAAAACTTTGATTTACTTTCTTTTCGTAAATTAATAGCGTTCTCGAAATAAGGCTATCACACAGGACTCGAAGCTTACATTATCCCGAAATGTCCTAACTGGACCAAGATGGTCCATATGTGTCTAAAGTTTGTAGTTGAGGGTGGATAAAACAACGACAAAGGCGAAACTATTACATAATAAAGACGCGTCCTCACGGTAAATTTGCTTTTTTGTCAGGGCAAAGGTATGTCAAAATTGCAAGATTATACCAATTTATAGGTGGTTACTATTTGTTTCTATTGCAAAGTAGGTTGAGTGTGATTGCAGTGATTGAATGTATTCAATTCAAATTTTGATAAGGAGCAGGACCTTTAAAAAAATGTTATCAATTAAATGTTTAATTGGTTCAGATATTTGAAGCCGGTAGCCGGGAGCGATAATAAATTCTGATTGAGACACTTCCTGGATTCATAAAGGGTAGTTCCCCCAGTGATTATCCCCTCCCACCCACCCATCACCCAAAAATTCAAATATGTAATGATTTCACAGAGAACCGATTGGTCATGTAAAAGATACCAAGAAGGATGTAATCACATTTTTTTTACGATTGCACATTAGTTTAAAAAGACACTTATTAATCAAACCTCTTTGAATGGTCAAAAACACCTTTTCATTTATTTACGGACTCTTTTTTTCTCCAGGTTTTCTTGTATTATTGATCGTATTCAACGCTATTGTGGTAAATATATATAGGGATGTTCACGTATATTCTCAAACAGCGGTTCGAGTAGTACTGCACTGCGGCCTTATCTACCAGTAATTGCCCATCTTTGATAAAATATTTAAAAAAACTTAAATTACAAATATTTTACAAAAATAAACTTATATATGATGCGTACTTCTGTAATCAAGCACAAACCACAATATTTTCCATATATGTTACAATAAAATTATATAGAATACTAGAATATATGTGTTATTTCAGAAGCAAAGATGGTCAAAGCATGTCAGAAATAAAAGATTTGACTGTCAGAGGCCGGCACTGTATCATTTTTCGGATTGTTTGAAAAAAGCATAGTTTAATTTCAGTTCCACAAAGAACTAACGGACGATGAGAGAAAGTTTTACTTTGGGACCAAAGACATCGAAGCAGGTATATCTAACAATATATATTA